>NC_059363.1:47630781-47798281 GCF_019703515.2 Myxocyprinus asiaticus | reverse complement strand
CAATTATGAATGACATACAAATCACGTACTGTACATGACATATTTTACATTTAAAACGGCAAATTTCACCAAATGGTGAATAGTTTGCACCCTTGGAAATTAATGTTTGTGGGTACAACATTTCAATCATAAAACAGAGGTCAAATATTGCATGTTTAGTTACATACTGACATCTAACATGACACAAACACTCTTAACCTGAACTGCTTGATGATGTGCGGCGCTGGACTAATCCTATAATTAGCTCCTTAAATTTAAGTCAGACAATCTGTTTTTCTGTTAACTGTTTGATGAAGTTGTTTACCTGCTATAATGCTTGGATATGTTTTCTGGTAGGGTTGTTGAAGCTTATATTGTCATACTCATGAATAGAACAATACCTGCGTGTTAATCGATCGTGATGTATTGTCGGGTGAAGTTACTGTAACATGTTCACTAATATTCATGACTTGTGAGTATTTTATAAAATTGCTGCAGTTTCCAGGTTCCCTAATGCCAAGTTTACACTACACGATTTTAGGCCCGATTTTCACTCGCCGACAGTATTGTGGAGATCGCAAACAAAAGCCTGAAATCATAGGCAAATCAGAGCTCGCTCCCGTGAGCGACGAATGCAATGTATGAATTATCAAAGACGCGATCTGAGAGAATCGCCGACGCATCGCCGTTGTCAGTGAGATATCTAGAATGTTAAATATCTGGACCTGTCTGCGATTCCAAATCGGGCAATGTGAAATGTGTTTTGACTGAATACAACTGCTGCATTGACCTACAGCCAATGAGAGAGCAAGAAATTTTAAGCGATTAAAAACATACACATCATATTCTGAAATGCATAACATATGATCATGCATTTGTTTTTGTATCTCGTATCACTTCTCACGTGTACTCTGTTGTGAAATGTAATTTGGAGTCCAGGCAGAGTCGTCTGGGATTCGTCAATAGTGAAATGTTTTGTAATGTGTTCACCCGTCGCCAATTGCTCGTGTAATTTGAAAACCCTACGACTTCCATGACAAGACAGACAGTTGTGTAATATGAACGGTACTACAATCCGACGTCTTTGAAAGTCGTGTAGTGTGTAGGAGGCATAAGTGTTTGCCGCTGTTTTCTCATTTCTTTTGCCCCAATCTGACAGCTCAAAATACAAATCATTTTTGAAGGATTACCATAGTGAATCAGGGTTAGGTAAGGACATTGTTTTGAACACTTGATTTTTTGTTGTACTCAATCAGATAGCATTTTTTAATTTTGAATAAAAAAAAAGTCTTCAGAAGTGCAGCTTTAAGCATCTTTTTTACCAGAGCAGACAAAGCAGGCCGGTGATTCTGCCATGACTCGACTGACACTGCCGTGAAACCAGACTTCAATTGTGCTGCTCAAACATGCAGTTTAAATGAGAAGCATATTTAGCGCTTATGAACATGACTCAATCACTGATATATTGTTTTCCGTTAAATAATGATTGAATTATATTTTCCCTTCAAAGCTCCTTAGAACTAAACCATTAGCACACAAAAAACAAAAAAACTAAAATCTCAAAGTGCACCTTTAATGGGCATTTTTAATGGTAATTTTGTCCATATTTCAGCACTTGTTGTTTCAGTAATAACATCCTCAGTAATCAGTTTAACATCCATTCATCCACTGCAGACAAAGACTCATAACACATAGTTCCTCTGTACACACAACACAAGAACAGACTCAATCCTTCCTGTTTTCAAGCACTTCAGAGTTTGTGTTTATGATCCTCACAGGACAGAACACAGCTGCACACATCAAGACATATTCAACCACAAACAGAACCAAGCTCACCTCACACTCACAGATGGATGATTCCTTCTTTTGTCATTTCCACAAGAAGTTTTTAGTGGTTGCATGCCTGATAAAAGTATCGGTTACACTGAAGTTTGCAATGACAGCAAGCAACTAAAAACCATGAGAAAGCTTCCAAATCACGAGACATGATATTATAGAGCTTCCACGTTTGTTCAACTCTGTAAATACTTTCAGGAAGTGAGATGAACATGAGAAGTCACATCACACACAGAACATTACCGATCCTGCAGGAGATTTATCTGTAACGGTGCCAGTGTGAGAGAGTTTTTGAGCAGCTGTCACTAAATACACATCTTATGTTCACTGATCATGTACTTGTGATGAATTCTGTCACAATACTGTAGAGAAGCTTTGTGAAACGCTCATGGTAGTATCGGAAGCATCAAATAGACTGTGTTTTTGCACCATATTCTTAATTCACAGGGCTGGCTATTGATACAGATTTTCCAGTTCAATTATATTTTTATTCATTCGAGCATATTTCAGCCCATTTTTCTCTAAGCTCATTTTGTTCATTAGAAAGGGACCCTTCTAACTTGGTACATTATGAAAATATTAATTTTATTTAAAACAAAATGTAACATTCGTTTGGTCTCATTTAAGTTTTATATATAAAATGTATACAAACAAATTTCCTATAAGACATCAATAAATATGATTTCTTGAAATGGCAGATTACAGAGCTGTTGAAATGAACGCGTTAACACGTGTGATTCATTTAAAATGTTTAACGAGTTCATTTCTCTTAATTGTGATTAACACATTCACCGATTGGACATTTCATTCAGCTGGGTGAGAGTACTGAACACTGGTTGGAATGGACCATTTCAAAGACTATATTTATTGGTTTAAGAAAGTCATGTCTTTGATCCTTGAACATTTCCTGCTAGTTCTCAAACTAATTCAAAACAGCAACAGGCACTTACTGACTTTAACATGATTATCGTTACTAACTTTAACACGATTGTCATAAAATGTCATTATTAAAATGTGGATGGATGAGAAATTCAAGTGTTTAGATCTCCGAAAATACAACCATAAATGGATGCATGAACTGCTTCAATGAAGCGAGACAGCTGGATACGTGCAGTACTAACAACTGTAGAACAAGTCTGAATTTTTATATAACATTTTTATAGCAACTAATTGTTAGTTTGAGAGGAAGAGCTATAAAAGTGACTATCGGTGATCACTCATATTTTAATGAATGAATCATTTACATTTAGTCATTTAGCAGACGCTTTTATGAAAAATGACTTACAAATGAGGAACATAACAAGCAATTTGTCAACAATATCTGCAGTATCAAACTGCAAAGTTGTCGGAGTAGCTGAAGAAGTATAGCAGAAGAAAAGTATTTTTATAATTGAAAAAGAAATCCTTACCTTGTGCTTGAAGTGGGCGGTACTCAGCGGTACACAGAACCTGCACTTCTCTAATTTACTCTACAGAGTACCGGCAGTTTGTCCTGCGTACCACCACTTCTCAGAGTCTCCCGGTACAATGTAAGGTCTTTATTAAATGTAAGTCAGTGATTCGATGTGGCCCGCCAATCACTTTTATTTGACCCTGCAAGTGATTTGAATAAAATCGTGGTAAACATCCGAACCCTCTCTGAGCTTGTTAGTTCAGTGTGTGAGGTCATGTTTGTTCTTCAGCCAGATCTTAAGAACGAATTTATGGCCAGACCTTGAAAATGTTATTTAAATACCTCTTTAAATGTAATGAAATACTATTTTAATGTAAATAACACATATTATTAACAGTTTTGTTTTTCACATTAACATGTTAGTTACAATAAAAGTGTTTAGTTAGTTTAACACTAACAAGGAGAGTTTTCTTCCACTTCAAGCACTGAATAGGAGCAATCTAATATTCCCGATCTCTCCGCTGAGGAAATCAGCGTGAATATCTAAACCATGACACTCCGGAGGTACCCCCCCCCCCCCCCAAAACAAGCAAGTACAACCCCTCTAATATTTATGCCATGATCAATGGAAACATGTAAATTCTTCATACTGTAAACCCCACCCCCACCAATGTTCAAGCCAAATCTACACCCTTAATTACAGATCATTACAGACCTTGTTGAGGCTAATGTTAAATTAAATCAAACCAGCAACTAGGCTACAACAATTGTGCATGTGTGTGTGTGTGTGTGTGTGTGTGTGTTTAGGGGTAGGGTTAGGGTTAGGGGATAGAATCTATAGTTCATACAGTATAAAAATCATTATGCCTATGGAGAGTCCTCATAATGATAGCTAAACCAACATGTGTGTGTGTGTGTGTGAGTGTGTGTGTGTGTGAATGTGTGTATGGACACATGATTCTTCATGAATGGAGGCGGGTCACGTGATGAGCGCAGCGCTGTCTCGCGCTGTCAACAAGAGGCGCTTACAACGCAAACATTCACACAAATATCGCTCATTACTTTAAACAGCGACACATCGAGCGTTTTCCAGCTCAAGTGTTGCTCTTTATTCCGGAGCGCTGCGAATGTTTCTGTGATTTTTATGAATGAGGCTCATGACGATTGAGAAAAACATGGCGTTGCGCTTCCTGCTGCGAGTCTGCGGCTGCGTGTCAAACCGCGCGCACACAGATAGTCAGCACGTCTCGTCTATATAGTCAGCTCACTGGGGTTTGAGACACAGCCTGACCCTGCGCTAATGGGATCAAACTAAATAACATGACACAGCGATATCCCTCCGTTCAGCCCAAATATATCAAATATATACAACATTAACATGTATATGAAGAGCTGAGCAGCGACAGCGCCTGTAAATGTCTTTACTACATATCAGTTACATAACACCAACATTTAGATCATAATATTTATTTCCTAAGTGACAAAATCATTATTTTCATTTGAGTAATCATAGTCTACAGCACTGCTGATCGACAGCTTGTCAGTACACAATGTCATATCATATAGGATCACGGCAAATAATGTATTATTACATGGTAATAAATGGGTTTGTGTCGTGTTTGTAGTGTTGATAAATGATTTATATATGATCAGACCTCTAGCTGCAGATAGAGCCTTTATGACCAGACCGATTCTGAGATACAGCAACATAGATCAGACATTATAGGATATATCTGATCAGACATATTCAGCTGCAGTTACTGACGATCAGAAATCTGTAACTGCAGATATAACATATAATATCTGATCAGAACAGTACAGGTGTGTGTGTGTGTGTCTGTGTGTGTGTGAGTGTGTGTGTGTGTGTGTGTGTGTGTCTGTGTGTGTGTGAGTGAGTGTGTGTGTGTGTGTGTGTGTGTCTGTGTGTGTGTGTGTGTGTGTGTGTGGAGTGTGTGTGTATGTGTGTGAGTGAGTGTGTGTGTATGTGTGTGTGTGTGTGTGTGTGAGTGTGTGTGTGTGTGTGAGTGAGTGTGTGTGTGAGTGAGTGTGTGTGTGTGTGTGTGTGTATGTGTGTGAGTGAGTGTGTGTGTATGTGTGTGTGTGTGTGAGAGTGAGTGTGTGTGTGTGTCTGTGTGTGTGTGTGTCTGTGTGTGCGTGTGTGTGTCTGTGTGTGTGAGTGTGTGTATGTGCGTGTGTATGTGTGTGTATGTGTTTGTTTTTATATATAAGTGTGTGTGTATGAGTGTGAGTGTGTGTGTGTGTGTGAGTGAGTGTGTGTGTATATGTGTATAAGTGTTTGTGTTTATATATAAGTGTGTCTGTGTGTGTGAGTGTGAGTGTATGAGTGTGAGTGTGTGTGTGTGAGTGTGTGTGTATAAGTGTTTGTGTTTATATATAAGTGTGTCTGTGTGTGTGAGTGTATGAGTGTGAGTGTGTATATGTGTGTGAGTGTGTGTGTATAAGTGTTTGTTTTTATATATAAGTGTGTGTGTGGAGTGTGTGTATGTGTGTGTATGTGTGTATAAGTGTTTGTTTTATATATAAGTGTGTCTGTGTGTGTGAGTGAGTGTGTGTGTGTGTGTGTGTGTGAGACAGAGTGTGTGTTGTGTGTGAGTATGTGTTTGTGTGTGTGTGAGACAGAGAGTGTTGTGTGTGTGTGTGTGTGTTGTGTGTGTGAGTGTTTGTGTATGTGTGAGATGGAAAGTGTTATGAGTGTTTGTGTGAGTGTTTGTGTGTGTGTGTGTGTGTGTCTGTTTGTGTGTGTATGTGTGTGTGTATGTGTGAGTCTGTCTGTTTGTGTGTGTGTGTGTATGTGTGTATATGTGTGTGTATAAGTGTATGTGTGAGAGAGAGTTTGTGTGTGAGTGTGAGAGAGAGAGAGAGAGAGAGAGAGAGAGAGAGTGTGTGTGTGTGTGTGTGTGTGTGAGAGAGAGAGAGAGAGAGAGAGAGAGAGAGAGAGAGTGTGAGTGTGTGTGTGTGTGTGTGTGTGTGTGTGTGTGTGTGTGTGTGTGTGTGTGCACTCACTCGCTGTTTGGATTTGATTCTTCGCTCATTTTCTTCTCACGGGGATCCACATCCTGGCAATAACATGGAGCTCGCGCTCACGTCGGGGAAATAATGCGCAAATATCTCCATTTTCACCATCAAATCACCGTGAAAGCTCGTTATTGACACAAACCCCTCCGATCCGCAGTCGAGCATGCCGCACGAGAGCCCAAAACACTGACGGGTGCATGAAACCAATGAAAACAATACTTAAATCGATCTGACCAATAAATCACATCCAGCGGGGAAATCACCGGCATCTTCCTCATCCTGATGTGAAAACAATCCCGAAATCCCAGAAACAGCGAGTTTGGAAAATCCACATGAACCGATCAAGCGACTCCCTTCATAGATTACTTAATACGGCACACTTGCAGCATTAAACTCAACGCCTCGATTATTTACACTTCCTCAATACACTCACAGAGACTGGAGGCGAAGAGAAATCCTGGATTCGAATGAATATGCAACAGGAATATGCCAAAGAACGGGAATTCTTCAAGGGAAGTTTGAGGGATCTGTTTTAAGCGAACTCCATTTTCTTGCAGGCGATTCACAGCGGAAAACTGGGTGGAAGACCGGATAACTGGAGAAATCCCTCCGCCACACACACTCACACACACACACGCACCAACACACACACACTCACACACACACACACACAAACAGACACACATACACACTCTCTCACACACACACACACACACACACACACACAAACAGACACACATACACACTCACACACACACACACAAACAGACACACATACACACTCACACACACAAACAGACAGACAGACACACACACACACACACACACTCACATACACACACACACACACAAACAGACACATATACACACTCACACACACAAACAGACAGACACATACACACACACACTCACATTCACACACACAGACAGACAGACACACACACACACACACAAACAGACACACACACACACATTCACACACACAAACAGACAGACACACACTCACTCACACACACACACTCACTCACATTCACACACACAGACAGACAGACACACACACACACACAAACAGACAGACACACACTCACACACACATACACACACAAACAGACAGACACACACTCACACACACAAACAGACAGATACACACACACACAAACAGACAGACATACACACACAAACACATACATACACACACAAACAGACAGACACACTCTCACACACACAAACAGATAGACACACTCACACACACAAACAGACAGACACACACACAACAGACAGACACACACTCACACAAACAGACAGACACACACACACTCACACAAACAGACAGACACACACACACTCACACACACACACAAACAGACAGACACACACACTCACACACATACACACTCACATACACGCACAAACAGACAGACTTACACACACACAAACACTCACAACACACTTTCCGTCTCACACATACACAAACATTCACACACACTAACACACACACAACACACTCTGTGTCTCACACACACACTCACACACACAAACACACATACACATTTACACACACACACACACACAAACAGACACACACGCTCACACACACAAAGAAAAAGACACACACAAACAGACACAAACACACACGTACACACACAAACAGACAGACTTACACACACACATACAAACACTCACATTAACACACACTCACACACAACACTCTGTGTCTCACACACACACTCACACACACAAACACACACACATACACACTCACACACACACACAAACAAACAGACACACACATATACACACACACAAACAGACACACACACACAAACAGAAAGACACACACAAACAGACACACGCAGACATGCAGAGACAAACAGACAAACACACACATACACACACAAACATACACACAAACCCACACAAACAAACAAACACACTCACACTCACACATTATATCCTATTCAAGGATATAACGCTGAAAGGTCAGTGCTCTCTATGCCCACAAACACTTGCGGTGTACATGGTTCCATTTGACCGGAGGTCGTTTGAACAGAGGTATAAAATTCTCGCAGTGTCTCATTACGGACGACAGCAGAGTAGGTGCATTAATATAGAACAGTGATTAAAACTGACTGGAACTACCTGTGCATTAAACTGTTTTAATGCATGCATTCCAGCCAATCAGAATCAAGTATTCAAACAGACTGTAGAGCCGAGGAGGGCGGGGCCGGGCTGGAATGAGACACACCCGGTCCCCAATCAGCCTGATGGGGTGCGCGAGGGATAAAGGCAGCCGGGGACGACAGTTCGAGAGAGAGAGAGTTGCAGGCAGCTGTACTGTGTGGTTTTGGTTGTGTGTTTTGTTTAAATTGTTTATTAAATTATTATTTATATTATTAAGCCGGTTCTCGCCTCCTCCTTTCCACTGAACCCCCTTACACTGGTGCCGAAACCCGGGAGGGAGGAGGGATTCCCGTCGCAGAGTCCTCGACACTCCCGTCCACCCAGGGGAGCGCCGCTGCCATCCGACGGGGGATGGCGTAGCCCGACCACCCGGACGCGGGGAACAGCCGCCGTCCGCGAGGCGAGTGGGGACGGGACTCCCCGACCACCTGGAGCGTGGGAGCCGCTGCCGGGGGCGGAGGAGTGCCCTGCCGTCCCCCGGGAACACGGAGGGGTCGAGAGAAGACTGCCGTCCGCGGGGGGAGGAGGGAAGCGACTCCCCGACCACCTGGAGTGTTAGGGCCGCTGCCAGGGGCGGAGAAGTGTCTCTACGGGACGCCGGGAACGCGGAGGGGCGTTCTGTCCGCTGGGGGTCGGAGGTCTGACTCCGGTCCGCCCGGGGAGGAGCGGCTGCAGTCCGCCTGAGAGGGTGGAGTAGTGATCGAGGACCACGCGACGGCGCATCAGAGAACCGGTGAGTTTCTTTTTCTCTCTCTCCTCTCTCTCTCTCTGTCGCTCCGTGTTGGCCTTTCCCTCACCATTTTGTTTTGTTGTTTTTCCCCTCCTGTCTCCTCCCAGGTCGAGGAAGGTGGGGATGACCTGCCGGCAGTCGAGGCGTAAGGCACGCCCCCCCCGGAGAGGAAGGGTGGGGGATGTACGTCATGAGAGCTGAGGAGGGCGGGGCCGGGCTGGAATGAGACACACCCATTCCCCAATCAGCCTGATGGTGCGCGCGAGGGATAAAGGCGGCCGGGGACGACAGTTCGAGAGAGAGAGAGAATTGCAGGCAGCTGTACTGTGTGGTTTTGGTTGTGTGTTTTGTTTGAATTGTTTATTAAATTATTATTTATATTATTAAGCCGGTTCTCGCCTCCTCCTTTCCACTGAACCCCCTTACACAGACCATGGGATAATGTAACTTTAATCATTAATTAACAAAATTCAAAAAATATTTGAACTGCTTGAGTGAGAAACAGACCACGTGTCAAGCACGTGGAAGTGAGTGAAAAAGTTTCTCTCATAATCATGCTAAGTAGACTGCTGATGTCAAGATTTATAGTGAATTAGAACCTACATTTGATTACGTTTCTCTCACAAACTGATCGGATCCCTTCAGAAGACATGGATTAAAATACTGGAGTTGTATGCATTACCTTTATGACGCTTTCATGTGCTTGTTGGACTCCATTGACTTTAGATTGTATGGACATAAACACCTAATATCTCTGTCAAAACATCTTTGATGAGAGAATTATCATTTAAGGGTGAACTATCCCTTTAACATAATAATAATATGGAGTCTAAGACAAATACGTCTCATATAATGATTTGAGCATTTTAAAATGAAAATGGATAATATAAAGACTATGTAAGAGTTTAATGCTATTAAGTTTCTCAGAATAGAAAGAGCATGATTTTTGCTTGGTTGTTATAGTAAAAGTATGTTGTGTAAGAACTTTCTTTTTTGTTTCTCTGGATATGATAGCACCACCAAAGTGTGCCCCCCATAATTTATATCTAATCATAATTAAAACCCTTAAACTTTATTATGATCTTTGATCTGATACCTTAGATGTGGGTTTTGTTTTTACATAGGTATACAGGAACAGTATTGTTCATGATGTCTGCTGTTCTCAGAATCTCTCTAGAACTTACCTTTGTGCATCTCTATATGCTGCTGAACCAACTCACTTGTTAAATTCGATGTTTGTCATTCATTGTCAACACAGGGTGCTTCATTTTGGCCATTATTGGGGCACTTACTGTCTATAAGAAGAAAAAATAACTTGTGAAATTAACATTGAAATGTGTAATTTTTGTGGCACTAGCATCACAAAAACGAAACTGCAAAATTAATCACAGTTTTCAAATCACAGATCCAAAAAACTACACGTGCCTTCCATTGGTTGTATAGACAGCTTTGCACCTCCCAAACCCAAACTCACTTCATTGATCAATGTTGCTGTGTCAGACTGGATGGGCCACTAAAACAAACTGAACAATGTTTTGAAAGTGCCACAGTGTTATATTTTTAAGCTTAAACTGGCATATGAAAAATAATTTTAACATGGAAAAAATGAATCACAAGGTATTTTAAGGCAACATGTTCGATTTGCTCAGTTCAAATCGATAAAGACTCACGGAGAAGTTTTTCTTAGTTCTTCACTCAGAGCTAGAAAGAAAGTCAAAACAGTCGAGCAATGGAATCCTGTATTGAACATTCTGGGGAGGCATTTTGAGGACCATTTAAATATGAAATGCACAAGGCTACGTCCACCAATGTGACATTAAAATGTGTTCAATGTAAATGACTTCATGCCTAATTCTATGAGTAGAGTTCACACGCGATCAGTAAAAGAAGCTGTTTTAACTACTCGATGATGATTTAAAGTAATATACAGTATATATACAGTAAATAATGCATAATTTGTCATGTTTACATTCTGCATTCATGGAACTAATGCTAACACGCTATACAGTATGTGATGGGAATAATATGCATTAATTGCCATCTTATGCTATTGTATTTTGTAGACTTAATCTAAGTAAAAAAAATCACACGACATGGTCTTGAATATGTCTCTACACAAATGATCATACAGATGTAGGTAAATGTGCACCAGCTCTGCAACTTTGCAGAAATTAACCAGAAGAAATTAACAAGAAAAAAGAAGATGGAGTTCCAGGTCACACCCACCAATGACATGGACTAAAGACAGCATATCAACCAGGTCTCATATAATGCACGTTACTATAACTACATTTTTGCAAACTGACTGTAACAGATGTTCATATTTGGATCAAAAGGTGGAAACAGGACACTGCGATTCCAACACAGGAATGTGTTTAATTCAACTCAAAAACTCTGTTAGCTTTACAGCACAACACTACAGCTTCATATGCACACAAAGTCAAGGTGCTTCAATAACAGAACAATGGCAGCGGCCAACACACATACAGCTTCTCAGCTGGATTCTCTCTCTGACTCTTTCGGTGGACTGGGCTGACTTTTATTTCCCCCGACTCTCACTGTGAACATGGAAATGGTAATTAGTCACAATTCATCTCAGGTGGATGTCCATACCGCTTTCTCCCCAGATGGGCGCTCGACCACGCCCTCACCTCCACATACCCCCACCGCCCGACTCAGGCTGGGGGAACCGTCCGGACTGCCCACTCACCCCCCCTTTTCTGAAGAGGAAGGCATGGTCCGAAAACAGGGTGAATGCTCGTCCCAACAAATAGTAGTGGAGAGTGAGGACTGCCCACTAGATTGCCAAACACTCCTTGGTGCTGTACTTAGTCTCTCTCATTGTGAGCTTTCGACTAATGTACAGCACCGGGCGCTCCTCCCCTCCACCACTTGGGACAAAACAGCACCCAGCCCCCTGTCCGATGCATCTGTCTGTAAAACAAAAGGGAGAGAGAAATCAGGAGAATGCAGAAGCGGCCTGCCACAAAGTGCAGCTTTTACCTGCGTGAAAGCTTGTTGGCATGACTCTGTCCACTGGACTGGGTCTGGGGCTCCCTTTTTAGTGAGATCAGTCAGTGGGCTGCTGACATCCTTAAAATTAGGCACAAACCTTCGATAGTAGCTGGCCAGCCCCAGAAACTGTCTCACCTCCTTTTTGGTCTTGGGTCTTGGGCAGGTCGCGATCACTGCAGTTTTTTCAATTTGGGGTCGCACCTGCCCGTGACCCAAGTGGAACCCCAGATACCGTACCTCCACCCCCCCAATTGCGCACTTCTTCAGGTTTGCTGTGAGCCCCACTTGTCGCAGCGACCTCAGAACTACCCCCAGATGCTACATATGCTGCTGCCAATCATTACTGTAAATAATGATATCATCCAAATAAGCAGCAGCATACGCAACGTGCGGTCTGAGGACTCGGTCCATAAGATGCTGAAATGTAGCCGGGACCCCAAACAAATGAAATGGAAGGGTCACAAACTGGTGTAATCCAAACGGTGTGGAGAAGGCCTTTTTTACACAGGACATCGGCATTAAGGGGATCTGCCAATATCTCTTTGTCAAATCCAGTGTCAAATAAAAGCGAGCCGAGCCTAACCGATCGAGCAGTTTGTCAATACGAGGCATTGGATAAGCATCAAATTTCAACTCCGCATTGACCTTTCTATAATCCACACAGAACCAGACCGAGCCATCACTCTTAGGCACCAGAATCACCGGGCTGGCCCAATCGCTGTGGGATACTTCTATTACGCCCATATCGAGCATGGCCTTTAATTATTCCCTTACTACTTGTTTCTTGTGTTCAGGTAAGTGGCAGGGACGACTACATACCACTACCTCTGGGATTGTCTCGATGTGGTGTTTTATGAGATTAGTGTGGCCGGGGAGAGGCGAGAACACGTCAGAGAAATTATTTTGCAACCTGGCAACAGGTGGTCTCCGCAAGGGACCGGGGTGAACTGATTGGCTTTCAGACTCACCTCCGGACCGAGCTCCTCCCTATCCAGAACTACCATCGCAAAGGATATGGGAACCGCCTCTCTCCGTGGTTTTAGTAGGTTGAGGTGGTACATTTGATGAGCCCCGCCTCTATCTGTATGCACTACCTCATGATCGACTTCCCCAACTCGCCGTGTGACCTCAAAGGGCCCTTGCCACTTTGCCAGTAATTTCAAGCTCGATGTGGGCAGTAATACAAGTACTTTATCTCCCTGTGCAAACTCCCGTAGCCGAGCTTCCCTGCTATACAGCTGGGACTGATGTTCTTGAGCCTGTAGCAAATTTTCCTATGATAGACGCCCCAGTGTGTGGAGTTTTTCTCTCAGGTCAAGAACGTATTAAATGTCATTTTTGCTCTGTGAAGTTCCCTCCTCCCAGTTTTCCTTCATGACATCTAACACGCCACGGGGCTTATGCCCATATAACAATTCAAACAGGGGCAACCCTGTGGAGGCTTGCGGGACCTCTCACACTGCAAATAACAGAGGTTTGAGCCACTTATTCCAATTCCAAGCATCTTCATGCACAAACTTACGAATCATATTTTGTAAGGTCTTAGTAAATCGTTTGACCATGCCGTCCATCTGTGGATGGTACACGCTTGTCCGAATAGATTTAATACCCAATAATTCGTACAGCTTGCGTAATGTACATGACATGAAAGTAGTGCCCTGGTCAATGAGGATTTCTCCCCACTTGGGAGATTATTCTGAAGAGTGCCTCCGCAACACTATGTGCTGAGATGTTGCAAAGAGGCACTGCTTCCGGGTATCACGTTGCATAGTCCACCAGAACCAACACAAAGTGATGCCTGGATGCTGACTATTCTAATTGCCTGACGACATCCATGCCAACTCTGTCAAAGGGAACCTCGATCAACGGAAAAGGGCACAATGGTGCTTTTGGAGTGGCCGGCAGATTCACCAGCTGACATTCGCGGCATGTCGCACACCACCGGCTAACATCCCCACAAATGCCCGGCCAATAGAAATGGGCCATGAGACGGCTTAGTGTTTTCCACTGTCCCAGTTGACCTGCCATTGGACTATGATGAGCCCGCCTGGAACAACATTTCCCGACGGCTCCTTGGTACTACCAACTGGGTTCTATCTTCCTTTTTCTGAGTGTTCCGCGTCACTTGATAAAACCGATCATTTATAATTGAAAAATATGAGTGCAATGCGCGGCTGAAGGCATTGACCACCAATTAATTTCACTTGGTCAAACGTGTGCCTAAGAGTCTTGCTCCAGAGGAAAATCCCCAGCAGGAATTCCCCTAAGGGCTGGGGAAGCCGAGGCTTCCCCCTCCCTTACGCTATCCTGACGCGGAGCTGACGTAGACGGCCACGGCTCCACCTCCCCTGTCAGTGTATTGCACACCCCAGACTGTACTTCTGTATTACAGGACCCATCCACACACAACCCATTTAACAAGTTGGGAAAAGCTGGCCAATTAGTACCCAAAATTAGTGGATCGGAGATGTAACTCAATGTTATGCTTTTGACCCCAAAATAAAATAATGATGATCACTGCAGGATAATCGTAAATATCTTCATGCACACACCTCACCTTCACTCAGTTATTTGTATCCAATGCCCCATTTTGAACCAAACATTGATTAATGGAGGTTTGGTTACAACCTGAATCCACCAAGGCTTGGTATGTACCCCCCCAATACTCACGGGTATTTGGTACGTCCCTGGCCTGTGGAGTGTCGGGGACCCGGATCAACGTCTCCACCTCCATCACCGGGCACTGTTCGCGGACATGTCCCAGCTCCCCGCAACTCCAACAGACCGACCCAAACCTCACTCCCACACCAGTGGCAGCAGCTTCCCCCACCTGAGAGGAAGAATTGGTAGAGCCAGGGGAGAGAGAGACAGGAGGGTTAGTACACCCCTGAGGCCGGGGCACTGGTCTCGGGGGATTGTTCCACCATTTCCAGGGGAACAGGATAGGTCGGAAAGAAGGAGGGGAGGGGGTGGGGGAGGGGGAGGGACCACAGAGAGAGAGAGAGAGCGGGCACACTGGCACCCGGGTATGCCACTAAATGGTCCTCCGCCAGCTGGACTGCTTCATCCAGCGATGCCTATCGATGGCACTGGACCCACTCCACAGTTCCTTTCGGTAGTTTGGAGACAAATTGTTCCAGTACCATGAGATCGATGACACCCCGACATCCCTGGGCTCCTCGGCCAGAACCCACAACTGGCAGGCGTCATGGAGCTGTTGAGCGAAGGCAAATGGGTGGCCGACTTTGCTCAGCGCCAGGGATCGAAACCGCTGGCGATGCTCTTCGGGACTGTGGCTGACCAACTGCAGGATGACTTTTTTCAGCTCAGGGTACCTCAGGAGGTTGTCGACCGGGAGTTGTTGGGCAGCGAGTTGGCCCTCCCTGGTCAGCAGCAGTAGGAGGTGGACTGCCCATTGTGCTCATGGCCATTCCAGAGCTTGGGCCATGCAATTATTTTATTTTGGGGGACATCACCTGATTTTAGGGTTCCCCCACCCCCAAATCCCAATTTACCCCCTGTTGGTGAGTATTTTAAGATTCTTAGATTCAAATAAGTCGCAGTATATTGTACCATATGTTGTGATTAATTGATTACATTTGCTGCTGATGACAGATTTTTTTATGGTCAAAAGAAGAGGAAGTTGTCTATGGTCAAATGGAAATCCCCAAACACCAGTCTGAACTCCACACACACACACACACACACACACGCACACACACACGCACACACACACACACACGCGCTGTCCTCACAACATCTGCGTCTAGGTTTAGTTCATCCTGCACTTCCTGAAATGCACTTCTCAAGTCCCACTTTATGTGATGTTCTTGGTTTTGGTTTGGTCTAGTTCTCTCTTCTGGAGCTGGACAGTAATATCATAAGACCTCACTGTCATGTTTTGTCCAGAGCAGATATTAATGAGCCAATAGAACAGCTGCATTTATCAAAGAGGTGGAGTTACCTGAACTGAATATACATGTCATTGACCACAGAGCAATAGTTTGGACTCTGATGCATTTTAGAATAATGCAGGAATTTAATTGTTCACACCTGTTGTGTAGTCAGACTCAAGGCTCTGGGTGTGCAGGAACTGAAGCAATCTAGAGTAACATATACCGTTAACTATTGCATTAAATGTCTTTTCAGGCACCGTCCTTCGAATGAGACGTTAAATCGAGGTCCTGACTCTCTGTGATCATTAAAAATCAAATTCCTGGCCAAATTCCACCATTGGCCCTTATCAGTCATGGCCTCCTTATAATCCCCATCCATTAATTGGCTGTATCATTCCACTCTCTCCTCTCCACCAATAACTGGTGTGTGGTGAGTGTACTGGTGCACTATGGCTGCCATCACATCATCCAGGTGGATGCTGCACACTGCTGGTGGTTGAGGAGAGTCCCTCTATACTATGTAAAGCGCTTTGAGTGTAGTGTCAGAAAAGTGCTATATAAATGTAATGTTTATTCATTCATTTTCCAGCTCTAAATTTAGTTTTAGCCCTGTGTTGCGTTATATTGACAAAACTAAACAAATTATTGCCTGTTATAGCAGTGAAGTAAATAAGTCTGTTAATATATATTATTTATTCATAAAATATAAAATTCAGTCAGGATTTGATTAGATTATGTTGAAACAATTCATAAATATTTACAAAAACATAAAATGTTTGGCTTGTATGGACACAGGCATTATGTATAATGACGAAGTGTGCGTTTGTTTTCTCGTGTTTGTAGAATTTTCATGATCACATCAGTGCATTTTTACTCCCATACTATTATAAAGTGTAAAAAAAAAATGGGGCGTGCAAGCTGACATTTTGGGTGCATTTGCACACCTATGGATACACCTCTGGTTCATACGAAAATTAAAATTCTGTCATCATTTTCTCACCCTCACATCATTTTAAACCTGCATGCTGTTATTTTTTGTGAAAGCAAAAATTTTGAAGAATCTTCACACAGCTCTTTTCCACACAATGACGTTCAAAGTGACCACCGTGTCATAGTCAAGTGCCATAAAAGTATCATAAAAGTCCTCCATATGACTTGTGCACTATATTCCAAGTCTTCTGAAGTCATATGATAGCTTTGTGTGAGGAACAGTCTGAAAAGTAATTTAAAGGAATAGTTCACCCCAAAAATGATTATGCTCTCATCACTTCCTCACCTTTATGCAGTCTCAAACTCGTTTTACTTTCTTTCTTCTGCGTAACACAAATGGAGATATTTTGATGAGATGATGTAAATATATCCATACAATGCAAGTCAATGGGGTCCAAAACCTTCAAGCTCCAAAAAAGACATAAAGGCATCATATGTGATCCATACGTGTGATCATATGTGATCATATGTGAGTCCAGTGGTTTAATAAATAATTTATTCCTGCTTCAATTCAAAACCACTTAGTCATAACAACAACATTTTGTTTTATACCCTCAGCTTGGAAAGTCTCTTTTGTCACGGTCCTGCCACTCTGTCAGTCTGGGTTTTTGTCTGACAGGACCATGGCATTATCGTCCCACGTCTGTCTTGTGTTTCGTTGTCTGTCTTAGTGTGAGCGCACGGTTACGTTTGTATTCCCTGCCGTACGCTCTTCGGTCCGTCTTGTTTCATGTCTGGAGCATGGTGTCTGGATCCTGACTTCCTGTCTGGTTCAGTTTCGGTCTGTGTCAGGATCCGGACACTCATGTTCCATGTCTTGTCCTGTATTGGCGTGAGTGTATTGCGCTTGTCATCTTCGTGGCATGCACTCACGTCAATATTATATGTCTGTCTCTCGCGACCGCGGACACTTGTTGCACTTGCATTGTGCTGCACACCCGGGTTGCGAGCTGTCTTCACGCTCGGTCATTTTGGTCTGACTGGTTTTTGTCACCTGTTGTGACAAACTTCCCCTATGTGGTAGTTTATGTTTGTTTTTTCCCCCTCGTGGGAGTTTTGGTTTGTTTTTTTGCCCTTTTTGTTGTATAAAATAAACCCGTTATTTGTTCATTTTCTTCGTTATTTGTTCATTTTTTTATTTGTTCATTTTTTTCGTGTGTGGATCCTGAGTCTCTCATTCCCTACACTCTGGTCGTAACATCTTTGGCCTCATTTAGATTAGTCAACTGTGTAGTGCAGAAGTTCTGGACTACAACACCAAAAGTTGGGCTGTTCGAATCCCGTCTCAGCTAGCCTTATTGATGTGTCTCTGTTGCATTGTGCTTAGTGAATACCAGCTGGGCTTGGCACCAATCATTCCTGCTTGCAGCCAAATATTTACACATATTATTGTATAGAGTTGATTTTGACTGAATTTTATGTGTAAGACGTAATAAACTCTCAATCTAACTATTCAAATTGAGAATTTATTTTTGACATAAAAGGATGGCACCGAAAACCTTATAAAAGGTATTTAAAAAAAAAAAAAAATCAACGGAGCAAATATTGCGCATTAACAGAAAAGTTAATTTCTGGCCCTGACTCTTTTAAGAGTGAACCATGTAAATGTGTTGAAATTTGAGTTGGGATTGCTCACTAGACTAATGTTTTCCACAGTTTTGCTCAGGTGACACTGAAAGGCTTGAGGAAGTTAAATAAAAAACAAGATGAAGCTGTGCACGTGATGTTGGCAAATGCTCTCTGATTGAGCATCTGTGTAAACTCTGCATCATCAATCATTCCATTAACTGTGAGAGGACTGTCATGCATCCGTTGACATCTTTCCAAATCCAGACCTTCAGCTCATATTGCGATTCCTGAAATGTGAAATCATGGAAAGAATCTTGACAGACTTTCTGCAGTGATGGAACGGTCCACTGTGAGCTCCTGAGGGGTGTTCGTGTGAAAGTTTCTGTGAAAGTAACTTGAAGTAAAGTACAAGAATGCGGGTCAAGGGGGGGGGGGGGGGTTTAAGAACTTCATGCAGATGTGAGTGGAGGTGGAGATGTGAAAGCGATGTATAGTTCAGTCATAATAATGCCTCTGATTCACAGAGACCCATGCGTGTCTACTGTGTGTGTGATGCTGCAGTCTGAAGGGGAAGCTGCTCAACATGTTGAATGGAACTTTTGTTCTCAGTGGCTTTTTTACATTCTGACGTGCTGCAGATGGAAGTGAACTGGCCCTGCATGAGAAGAGCATTGAAACGAGCTCCCGCCCCCCACACTACGACTCACTTGAGCTGTCAGAGCGATGCTGTGTTTGTGTGACACTTGGAACTGTGTGGACGCCACAGAAGATACTAAACCACGGCATGGACCGTCAGTGATGAGGAATAACTACCTCCATTCTCTCTTCTTGTCTCTTCTTCTCTCATTCTCTTCTCCCCACACAGGAAGCTGTCAGATAGATCAAAGCAGTATACAGCAACAGCCATCACTCTCCTGTGTTCATTAGTTTCCTGTATGAAAGTTTCTTCAACTTCAGACAATTTCAGCACTGTGGACTTCTAGAAAGAAAAGTCTCATTAAAACATTTGTCACACTCTCACTAGTGTATTTCATTTGTCTACTAACAATGTCCATCAGTGTATGTTCATGCATCACAGGAGATTTATGTCATTCAAATCATGAAAATGTATTTCCAGTACATCTCAAATTCTGTATTGTGTTTAACAGAATTCTGTGCTGAAATGACATTTCATGCTTTTCAAATAAAATAGCCAACTCTTTTATCTTGCTAAGGCTAATTTCATTGCTAAAATTTTATGTGTCCTAAATACACACAATTAAATCATAATTTGAAACTTTTTAAAGCTTGATTGTTAAAAATGTTCTGCTCACAAGTGATATTTCCCTTGAATTTTCTTTGTTTTGTCTCATAGTTCATCTCAAGCATGCTCTTCACTCACATTTTTGTCCACTTGTTTAACAAGTACACTAACTTTTGTTAAAACTTTATTAGGGGCAAAATTGTTTGGTGTGGTTGAAATGATGCCACAACTCTGGGACAGTCATTTAAATATTTATTGTGTGAAAATGATTTCTGTTATTTCACTCTGTTTAGATGATCATAGTTTTACATACATAAAATACATAATCATTTTAATTTTTATAATGTATTTTTATAGTTTAATAAAATCTGGGTCTAGGACAAGACTAGAATAGAGAGCAAGGATTTTCAAACTGGGGTCCGCAAAAAAAAAATAATAATAATAAAACGGACAAATACAGGGGAAAAAAAGAGAAAAACAATTCTATATTATTTAAAAATTATTACAACTTCATTCTGAAAACATAAGATTAATTGCAATTATTTTATTGTATTTACAGAAAATGTTTTAAACCATAAGAAATAAAAAGAAATCTGCATATAATTTCATATATTATAAAAAAAATAAAATTAAAAAAAATCTTATTTGTAAGAAATAAGGTGTAACGAAGGGGATGAAGCAGAAGGGTTTGGATCCATATGCAGAGTTTTTAATAAACATCCATAAACAGAGGGTGAGAGAGAGCATAAACTTTTAGACAGGCAAAGGATCAATAATCCAAAGACATGCAAATGTAAAGGCAAACAAGTCCAAATCAACAGGCAAATGCAGTAATCCAGATTAAAGCAATAAATCCAATAACGAGTAGACAAGCAGAAATATAAACAATGCTCTGAATTGCACTTGAGTGAATAACAAAACATTGCAAAGGGCCCAGAGACAAACCAGCCCTTATATACACAGGTACAGATTATCAAACACAATGAGCAACAGGCGCATAGAATTAGTGTCTTTGTCAATACTCAGGTGATGTTGACCTCTGGTGGGGAACTATAGGTACTGCGGCAGTGGTTGTTACAGAGCATCTCCTGAGCTGCCCCAGGGTTGTGGAGCAGGGCGAGTGGGGTGGTTCCGGTGAAAGTCTGTAACGAGTGAGGGATCAAGTAATTCTGTGCATATTCGGTCCAGGGAAAAAACACACTCCAATCATGTTGATTATCCTGACAGTATGAGTGAAGGAAACGTCCAGTTTCTTGGTTGAGACTTTCTTCTTGACCATTTGACTGAGGGTGGTATCCAGATGTGAGACTGATATTTACGTTTAAATGTAGGCAGAATGCTCTCCAGATGCGTGAAATTAATTGAGGACCACGGTCAGACACTATCTCCTCAGGCAAGCCATAAAAACTAAAAATGTAGTGGAAAACGGTTTCAGCAGTTTCTAAAGCAGTGGGAAGTTTCTTAAGTGGAATGAGACGGCATGCTTTGGAGAAACGGTCGATAACTACCAGGATAGTGGTGTTACCCTGAGACATGGGCAGGTCAGTAATGAAGTCGAGCACCAAATGGGACCAAGGGCACTGAGGAATTGGCAGGGGTTGTAGCAAGCCAGCGGGTGCTAATTTGAATGATTTAGATCAAGCACAACTATCACAATTGCTCACAAATGCAGAGATGTCAGCAAGTAGAGTGGGCCACCAGAACTATTTTGTACTAATCTGACAGTGCCCTGTATCCCCGGATGTCCTGAGCTAGGGGAGGTGTGTACCCATTGAATCAGGTGTGTGGGTACTGACTTGGGAAAGCATTCCTTTCCTTGTGGGCAGTTATTAGGTGGAGGATCAGTAGACTGAGCATGCCAGATCTCATCCAAAATCTTCCATCTAACTGGAGCGAGCATTACTGTGGAAGGAAGGATTGTCTCTGGTTTTTCTCTGACACGGGGGGCATCGTGTAAGCATGACAGTGCATCTGCCTTGGTGTTCTTAGATCCTGGTCTATAGGTAAGTGTGAAGTTGAATTGGGAGAAGAAAAGGGAGCATCGTGCTTGTCTGGGGTTCAATCACTTTGCGGCTCGAATGCATTCTAAATTCCTGTGGTCCGTGAATACTTGAAAAGGGTGTTGTGCTCCCTCTAACCAATGCCGCCATTCTTCAAAAACTGCTTTCATTGCCAAAAGCTCACAATTTCCCACATCATAGTTCTGTTCTGCAGGCGTGAGTTTGCGTGAGTAAAAAGCACAGGGGTACAACTTAGGGGGTGTCCCATGTCTTTGAGAGAGTACAGTGCCTAAGATCTGGATGATGGAGGATGGGTGCACTTGTGAGTCAGGTTTTTAATTTCTTGAAGGCTTGTACTGTTGATCCGTTCCACTGCAGTCTTTTGGGTTGACCCTTTATTAAAGAGGTGAGAGGTGCGGCTACAGTGCTAAAGTTACAAATTAATCGTCTATAGAAGTTTGCAAAATCCAGGAAGCATTGCATTTCCTTTAAAGACCTGCTGAAACATGATGAAACTGTGACTCGAGAGGGCGAGTAAATCAGAAAATCACCAATGTAAATGATCACCCATTTATTGATCATGTCTCAGAACACTTTGTTTATGAACGTTTGAATGACAGAGAGCGAGCTGGCAAGGCCGAAGAGCATCCCCTGATATTCATAGTGTCCAAAGTTCATTAGAAAGGCAGTCTTCCATTTGTCCCCCTCTCGTATGTGAATGATTCAAGTAATTTTTAATTGTATAGCACTTTTCACAACATTTACATTTACATTTATTCATTTGGCAGATGATTTTATCCAAAGTGACTTACAAAAGAGGAATAAATACATCATAAGCGAATCATCTTAAGGAGACAGTGGTACAAAAAGTGCTGCATTACAAAGTTTCACTAGCATCAGGATAGTAGTATTCAAGACAGATTAAAGTACAACAGGAACATATCATTAAAAAAATAAAAAAAAATAAAAAATATGTGACTGGTTAAGTGCTCATAGAAAAGATGTGTTTTTAGCCATTTTTTGAAGACATAAAGTGAGTCAGCTTCACGGATGGAGTTGGGAAGGTCATTCCACCAACATGGTACGACGAAACCGAAAGTCCGGGAAAGTGTTTTGGTGCCTCTTTGTGTTGGTACAACAAGGCATCACTCCTTATCTGACAGCAGGCTTCTGGTGTGAATGTAGCTCTGCAAAAATGATTTTAGGTACGCTGGAGCAGACACAGTGACTGTTCTGGATGCCAGCATCAGAGCCTTGAATTTAATATGCACATCAGCCGGCAGCCAGTGAAGACAGACAAGGAGTGGTGTAATATGCACTCTCTTTGGTTCATTAAAGACCAGACTTGCTGCTGCATTCTGGATCATTTGCAGGGGTCAAGTTGTGCATGCAGGGAGGCCTGCAATGAGAGCGTTACAGTAGTCCAGTCTAGTTATGACAAGTGACTGAACAAGAAGATGTGTGGCATGTTCAGATAGGAAGGGTCTTATCTTCCTGATACTGTAGAGTGTAAAACTACATGATCTTGCGGTCTTTAAGATGTGAAATTGAGTTGGTTATCGATGGTTACCCCTAGATTTCTGACCGTTTTGGAAGGCGTTACTGTAGTTGAACCCAGCTGCATGGTGATGTTGTGTTCTACAGCATGGTTGGCAAGAAAGACAAATAGAGCTGTGTGTCATCAGCGTAGCAGTGGTAAGAGAAACCATGTGTCTGAATGATTGGTCCCAGTGATGTTGTGAATATAGAGAAGTGGTCTAAGCACTGAGCCCTGAGGTACCCCAGTAAGTAGCTGATGTGACTTGGACACCTCACCTCTCCAGGCTACATTGAAGGACCTACCTGAGAGATAGGAATTAAACTAGTCAAGCACAGTTCCTGTGATGCCCAGAGTAGCAAGGGTGGAGAGTAGATGCTGTCAAGACAGGTTGTTGAAGTAGAGCTTAGTGTGTCTGTGGCAGTGTTTACATCCAGGGTGGAAAATAAGTTATGAGGTAGAAACAGCAGTGGAAAAGCATGAGGGTGAAAGAGAACGGAGGTTATGGTGAAAGGAAACCAAAGGCAGAGTCTGTTTTAATATAGATGGGAGAGTCATGTTGAATTGAAGAGAGTAGTGATCAGAGGCATGTAAAGGAGTAACAAGAATATTTGAGTTGGTACAAATTAGGTCCAGCTGATTGCCCGATCTGTCAGTTGCTGTAGTGCTTAGTCTTTCCAAGTCAAACGAGGCCAGAAGAGCATGAAGTTCAGTGGCCTGGGGCTTGTCTTGGTGTATGTTGAAATCTCCAAGAACCACAAGTGGCTTACCATCCTCATAGAAGGAGGACAGCAAGACATCCAGCTCCTCAAGAAAGTTTGCCAGCTGACCTGGAGGGCAATAGATTGCAACAACATGGATTTTTGTGGGTTGCATTGTGGTAATAGCATGGAATTCAAAAGAAGTATTGTTACATAGAGAGTAGTGTGGTGAAAATGCCCAGCTGTTTGGAATGAGCAAACTTGTTCCCCCACCCCTACCGGTGTGTCGAAGGGTGTGAGAGAAGAAGTTGTTGGAGAGAGCAACAGGTGTTGCTGTATCCTCTGGATGTATCCATATTTCTGTCAGTGCGAGGATGCTGAGGGTGGACTGTGTGGCAAAGGCTGGAATGAAGTCAGCTTTGTTCAAAGCTGACTGGCAGATCCAGATTCCCACTGAAAAAGAGACTCTGAGACGCTGATGTGCAAAGTGGCCATAGGTTGTGTGGGTTGCATTGTGTCCTGAGTCTATATCATGTACACTGTCTGTAACAAATAACAGGGAAGTGCTTGAGGGCACACGTTATGTGTGGAGTAGACATATGGCAATGTAGAAGGAAAATATAAGAAAATAAATAAAATTAAAAAGATACTTAAGTGCTAAGTGGAGGTGGCCCAGTCTAGTGCTTTCCCAGACAGAAGAGAGGTAATAAAGGCTACTTTTGATTCCTCTGTTGGGTATACATTAGGTTGTTGGGCTAAGAAAATGGTGCATCTGAAATCCTTTGCATTGAGCAGGGGAGCTGTCAAATTTGTCGGGTAATACTAACCAAGGATTTCCAGTGGGCAACTGGGAAATAGAATCAGGAGAGGACAAAGGAGGCATGGTGGCCATGATAGCCAAAGCGGCTGGAGGGGTAGAGACCTGCATGAATTTAACCAGATCCTTATGTTGTCACATAAGGGTTGTAATTCACTATTCTCTCTAAAGCTGCTTTAAAATAATATTTATTGTGAAATGAGTGATACAGTTACGTTTGAATTTAACTGAAAATGTTTCTCTTCAGGTCTAAACATCTTACACTGCAATATTAATTTAAAGACAGTCAAATTAATATATATATATATATATATTACAAAAATGTGAATACTTAATTTTGCTTTAGTGTTGTGACACAAGTTTATTTTTTTTATTTTTTTTTTTTTTTTTACATTTAGCAAACAACATGTCTTTATAACATCATGGTAACTATTTTTCTCTCACAGGGGGTCCGTCGACAGGGGATCATCGTATTTGGGGGTCCTTGGCATCAAAAAGTAAAATAAATAAATAAAAATAAAAAACCTCCCTGAGAGGACAAGAAGTGAACTTTCTGAAATAGTTTTGCAGTAATATTGTAGTTACTAATCTTGTGGTTACTATGGTTTTACTGCAAATAAACAAACTATAGTTACTGTAGTAAAACCATGGTTCATTTTCATAAGGCTTTTCAATGGTTTTACTATAGCAACCACAGGTAACTATAGTATTTTTAGGAAAACCACAAAATTATGAATTTTATTTCCATCGTTTTGGTTTCCCTGTATTATTACTATGGTTTTACTAAAAATACCATAGTTGTCAGACATCGTGTTTTCTTTTAAGTGTTAATTCAACTGAACTGAGCGATGGCATGTCTGATCAACAATCATACAGTGAGCACCGGGTCAAACCGAATGATTCTGTCTCATTTTAAAACCAATAAACATTTGGACTGACAGAAGTGTCATCTCAGGCTCTTTGCTTGTATGTGGGGTTGTGCCACACTGTATTTGGGGATAATTTGCTTCAGTGTCTGCTAAACCAAGAGCTGCACAGAGCCAACTCAGATATATGGAGCTCTGGGAATTGTTTTCTCTGACAGGACAAATAGCAGTTGCTCTTGTTGTTTGGGTTGAATCAGGAACAAATGGGCTGTTGGACTGCAACAGATCTAGAAAACTTACTATCAAACAGCAGAATAGTAAATGAATATGTATTATGAGGCTACTCTGAATGATCTGAGCCCTTTAATCCATCAGTCAGTGTGGTGCGCCACCTGCTGGATGAATGAGGTCAAGAGGATTAACAACAACATACACAATAAAATTCTATTGTAAGTTTAGTTTGTTTTTACAAACTGAGGGATGAGTTCAAATGATAATTGATCAATACACTTTAAGATTTATTTAACCCAGACTATTATATCGTAAATGAAGTGTGCAGTCTTGTTTTGTTTGTTTCATTTGGATACTAGTGATTAATGATAATAAAGACAAAATCAAGAATTGTTTTGTGTTTTTAACAATTTTAGTCAAAAAGAACTAAAATTTGGGTCTGGTTTTTCACACAAAGCTATCATATGACTTCAGAAGACTTGGAATATAATAAGTCATATGGGCTACGTTTATGATTCTTTTTGTAATTTTTGGAGTTTAACCACCCCTGGGTACATTTGCTTTCATTGTTTTCATGTAGATTAATCATGTAACGATCGAGTTTGAAATAATTCTCCCTGCAACTCCCAGTAATAAATAAATATATATATATATATATACATACACACACTGGCAGCCAGAAGTTTGGAATAATGTACATATTTTGCTCTTATGGAAAGAAATTGTTACTTTTATTCACCAAAGTGGCATTCAACTGATCACAATGTACAGTCAGGACATTAATAATGTGAATAATTATTATTACAATTTGAAAAAAATGTTCAGAACTTCTTAGACTACTTCAAAGTGTTCTCATCAAAAAATCCTCCACGTGCAGCAATGACAGCTTTGCAGATTCTTGTTATTCTAGCTGTCAGTTTGTCCAGATACTCAGGTGACATTTCACCCCACACTTCCTGTAGCACTTGCCATAGATGTGACTGTCTTGTCGGGCACTTCTCACGCACCTTACAGTCTAGCTGATCCCACAAAAGCTCAATGGGGTTAAGATCCAGAACACTCTTTTCCAATTATCTGTTGTCCAATGTCTGTGTTTCTTTGCCCACTCTAACCTTTTTTTTTTGTTTTTCTGTTTCAAAAGTGGCTTTTTCTTTGCAATTCTTCCCATAAGGCCTGCACCCCTGAGTCTTCTCTTTACTGTTGTACATGAAACTGGTGTTGAGCGGGTAGAATTCAATGAAGCTGTCAGCTGAGGACATGTGAGGCATCTATTTCTCAAACTAGAGACTCTGATGTACTTATCCTCTTGTTTAGTTGTACATCTGGTCTTCCACATCTCTTTCTGTCCGTGTTAGAGCCAGTTGTCCTTTGTCTTTGAAGACTGTAGTGTACACCTTTGTATGAAATCTTCAGTTTTTTGGCAATTTCAAGCATTGTATAGCCTTCATTCCTCAAAACAATGATTGACTGATGAGTTTCTAGAGAAAGCTGTTTCTTTTTTGCCATTTTTGACCTAATATTGACCTTAAGACATGCCAGTCTATTGCATACTGTGGCAACTCAAAACAAACACAAAGACAATGTTAATCTTCATTTAATGAACCAAATAGCTTTAACTGTGTTTGATATAATGGCAAGTGATTTTCTAGTACCAAATGATCAATTTAGCATGATTACTCAAGGATAAGGTGTTGGAGTGATGGCTGCTGTCTAGATTTGATCAAAAATGACTTTTTTCAAATAGTGATGGTGCTGTTTTTTACATCAGTAATGTCCTGACTATACTTTGTGATCAGCTGAATGACACTTTGGTGAATTAAAGTACCAATTTCCTTCCAAAAGAGCAAAATCTGTACGTTATTCCAAACTTTTGGCCACCAGTGTGTGTGTATATATATATATAAGGGAGCGCCTTTTGACTTCCATCCTCTAAAAATTATTTGTCTGCCAATCATTAAGTCAAGTCATTTTTATTTGTGTAGCATTTTTCACAACACACATCGTTTCAAAGCAGCTTTACAGAAAATGATGCATTAACAGAAAATGAAACTGTAATATCTATAAAGTCTTAGAGTCATCATTGTGTAGTTTGATTAAATATGATTGTAAATTGTGTATAAAAATAAATAATTAAATAATATTTGTATTTAGAAATCCAGTGAGCAAGCTGAAGGTGACTGTGGCAAGGAACACAAAACTCCATAAGATGTTGATTAATGGAGAAAAATAACTTTGGGAGAAACCAGACTCACTGTGGGGGCCAGTTCCCCTCTGATTAAACAACATGAATATAATGACAATATTAGTTATTTATGTGCAGTGCAGGTCATGGTTTAAATTATTAAACTAAGTAAGTGTTAAGGGTCAGTGTTTAAAATAAAGATTTTGTAAGAACTGTAAGATTAATGACTAATGACTTTAAAGTTCATCCTGGATTAACTGCAGAAGTTCACATTGATGCATTGTGCTTTGTTAGCTGATGAAGGCTTTTGTTTGCAATTAATTGATAGTCTATGTATTTCATTATAAGAGTATAGACCGAGGTGATGCAGGCAGAGATCAGTGAGGAGCATCGCAGTTCAACCGGCAGGTCATTTCGGTGAGGTTCAGTGGGGTCCAAGTAGTAATATAATACACTGAATGTCAAAATATGATTTATGACCCTATGATTTATGACCTAACAGGTGTATTGTCACATTTGACCTTTGCTTCCTCTTCCTCCCTCCGGCAGTTGTACAGGATATGGTATGACGTGTTTGGTCAGCTGTTATGATATTCCCACGCTTTAGCCGTACCATCTGTGTAATGAAAAGAGTAAAAATTATGTATCTTTAATGATGTACAATGCTTAGTGGAAAACTGAGATGACAAAATAATGCTTGGTATAAGCTTTGTTTTCTCTCAAATCAAACTCAGAAAATAGTGATTGATTAAATAATGCAATGTTGTAATCACCAAGATGTTTTCAACAATAATGACGTAATATGGGGTAAATTATCATTATTAATGTAAAAATAAAATGTAGTATTACCATGTTAAGGAGCTGTGGTGTGTTCCAATTCATGGTGATGTTTATCCTGGCCTTAAGATCAGGAAATATCTGAAAACATTTTGTAAACACAGACCAGAGAATTCCTTTCAGTTTGTGTGTCAAACAGCGATAGTGGTTAGTGGTAACTAACTCTTGCAGGAAATTGTGTGGATTCATGTTAGACACACCCCACCCTGGCGATATTCTGGGATTTTTTTTTTGGGGGGGGGAGGGGATTTTCCCCTTTTTCACCCAATTTGGAATGCCCAATTCCCAGTGTGCTTTTAAGTCCTCATGGTTGTGTAGTGATTTGCCTCAATCCAGGTGGTGGAGGATGAATCCCAGTTGCCTCTGCATCTGAGACCATCAACCCATGTATCTTATCATGTGGCTTGTTGAGCGCATTGCTACGGAGACATACGCCATCCACTGCGGCATCCGCGCTCAACTCACCACGTGCCCCTCCAAGAACGAACCACATTATAGCGACCACAAGGAAGTTACCCCATGTGACTCTACCCTCCCTAACAACCGGGACAATTTGGTTGCTTAGGAGACCTGGCTGGAGTCACTCAGCACGCCCTGGGATTCAAACTAGTGAGCTAGTGAACTCCAGGGGTGGTAGCCAGCGTCTTTTACCACTGAGCTACCCAGGCCCCCTGGGGCAATTTCTTAAGTGTAAACAGGGAGTGTCACCATCCCTGTGGGGAAAATATTTCAGCCAAATGCTTTGCTGTGTTTAGGAAGTTTGTGTTTTTAAAAAAAGTAATTGTTTAAACAGGATGAGGGCACCTGTTCACACTTTAGATGCTTGGAACGGGAAGTTTTTTAATTCCCAATGTTAAAGTGTCATTTCTCTTTGGAAATATTTTAAAAACCTGTTCACGCTTTTGGTGTGGGTCAGGATAAGGTGTGTTTATGACCCCCCAACTTTAAGGTGTCGATCAGGGGTTGTCTGCATTCCCATGGGGAAATGTTTCGGCCAAATGCTTTGCTGTGTTTAGGAAGTGTGTGTTTTAAAATCTTTGATCTGATCCTCTCTGATGCATTAATCAGATTCAAAATGTCATTTCTCTTAGGAAGTGTTTTTTTTAAAAAAAAGTATCTGTTTAAACAGGATGAGGACACCTGTTCAATATTTAGATGCTGGGAGCAGGATATTTTTTTGATTCCCAACTTTAAAGTGTCATTTCTCTTAGGAAATGTTTTTAAAACTTGTTCACGCTTTTGGTGTGGTCAGGATAAGGGGGGACTTTTTATTTTATTCTATATAATGTTTGTACAAACTGTTATGTCTGCATTCCCATGGGAACATTTTTCAGCCAAATGGCTTGCTGTGTTTAGGAATTTTGTGTTTTAAAATCTTTGATCTGATCCTCTCTGAAGTGACATCCTGGATACTTAAACAACAAAAAACAAAATGGCATGGTATGGCTGACATTCCTTTTAAATTATTCAAACATAGGTTATACTATCAAATCTACCTAGATCGTTTTCAGTTATAAAAGAGTTTTTAACCAAATATACACTATATGGCCAAAAGTTTGTGGACACCATATGTGCTTGAATGACATTTGATTTCAAAACCTTAGGCATCAGTTTCCCCCTTTGCTGTAATAACAGCTTCCACTCTTTTGGGAAGGCGTTCCACTATACTGTATGTAGTAACATGGCTGCAGGGATTTGCTCTCATTCAGACACAAGGCTATCAGTGAGGACAGGAATTGATGTTGGTCGATGGGGCCTGACTTACAGTTGCTGTTCCAGTTCACCCCAAAAGTGATCAGTGGGGTTCAGATCAACGGCCACAATCTTTTGGCCATATTGTGTACATTCAAGAATTAGTTTACTCAATGAATCTTTTGTACTGTATATCGGGGTTAATATTATAAATTTCATGTCTGTGTATCTTCACACACAATCGTCTACTAAAAATAAAATAAACAATCAGTAATAGTCTAATTAAAAAACAGCTACAACTGATTTTCTTCTTTTCGTTGTAAAAAGCAAGCTGAACTGATAATGTTTTTCACTTCTCACCATATGTTCTTTACTTCTGTAAGTGGTTAAATCGTTTATTTGGTGTTAGGTAATAGCTATTTCCTACTAAAATGTTTTTACGATATTTATACTTGTATTAATCGTTAGTCAATCTAAAAAGAGTTTATTTTAAACCATAGTAAAAAGCGAATTACATCTGGTGTACATGTGTTTTTCATGCAGATAATTTGGGTACGCCTCCCCACCACAACTCCACCCCATTTTAAATAGATTGTGGGTTGTATTTTGTGTTCAATAATCACTGTAGCGGCATTTGTGTTGAGGTTTGTGCACAAGACCATGACGGTTGTTTAACGCGTAACATTACTCTTTTAAAATGGCATTTATTTTCAAAAGTATGTGTTGTTTGTACGATTTATTTATAAAATATTTGAAATTTACAAGAAAAAACGTACAGTTATAACTTGATGTTTAACAGACTTTTAAAAAATCTTGTGTGTATGCAATTCAAGACATGTCGATGACCGCGAAAACTTGGTCTGCATTGATCAACTGTGTAAGTTTAGATAAAGATCATTGTCTTGTTTTTATATATTTGTTATTAGAAGTGTGTAGATGTTATGTGACTATTTTATTTTAACTTTAGTGTCTGGTCCGTTAATTAATAATAATAGACCTACGGATCAGAGCGGTGCTCTCAACAGAAGTGTTCTGCAAGGTAGGCATACATTATTTGCTGTCTCTCTCGATCATACAATGTAACAATATTGCTAAAACAAAATGTGATGATGTGCAACAAAATTGACTTTCTTAGTCACTATACAGAAGATGAACAAATAGGTTAACAAAGATAATGTTTGGCATTAGTTTAACAATCTGGTTTATTTGACTAAAACACAATAATGCATTTCATGTCATTTTAGCTATAGCTCTAACAAAAAATGTCTTACATTTTTACTTTTAACAAAGAGGAGAAAATGTGTTTACAAAACAATGGATATTGGCTGTGAATCAAACTCATTCAGATTTTCACTTTTAAAGATAATGAATAAATGGTTTAACCTAGATAAAGTTAAACATTAGTTTAACTAAAAATCTGTTACTAAAACACAATGTCTTTCTTTTCATTTTAGTTTTGTCTTTAACACAAAAGTGTCTTACTTTCTTATCTTTGATAAATGTAAAAATGTATCTTTCAAAAATAAGGATGGGATGCAAACTAATCCACATATTCACTTAGTGTTACAGTATTTTAGCAAACAGGTTTGTGTTACGTCAACAACGATTTTATAATTCTAGTTGTATCTTTAAGTTTGTTAATTTTTTACTTTGAACAAAGAGGATAAAATATTTTTCCAAAACAAAAAGGTGAACATTGTGCAGCAAACTCAGTTACTTTAAAGATAACGAACATATGGTTTAACAAAGTCTAACATAACGTTATGTAATCAAACAGAGTTATGTTACTATAACACAGTAATGCATTTCATGTCATTTTAGATGTAGCTTTAACACAAATATACTTACATTTGTATTTTTAACATAAGAGAAGAAAATTAGATTTTTAAACAATAGTCACTTTAAAGATGATGAACAAAAGTTTAGCATTCCAGTGTTTTACCAAACTGGTTTGTGTTACTGCAACACAATATTCATTTTCATATATTTCTAGCTGTATCTTTAATACAAATGCTTGCTATTTTTTTTACTTTTATCAGTGAGATAAAATGTGTTTCTGAAACAAAGACTACTGTTATACAGCAAAACTCACATCCGCTTTAAATATGAACAGTTTAACAAAAATCAAGTTTTGTTTTTCATTGTCATTTAAAAACAATAAAGCATCTTGTTTAATTTTAGATGTAGCTTAAACACAAATTGTCTTGCATTTTTACTTTTAACAGAGGAGAACATTTTATTTTTTAAACAAAATGTATTAAGTTGTCAAGCACATCACTAACATAGACACTTTAAAAATGAGAAACAACAAGCTTTAACATTAAATGTGTTTAACATTTTTATTTCAGCAAACACTATTTTAAATAAAATATCATACATTAAATTTAAAATGTATCTTTAGCACAAAGAATCTTACATTTTTCTGATCAAAGTCCTTTCACAAGAGCTTCCAAGTGATAATGAGTTCTTATGGGTACTCAGAGGCCTGGGATGGGTTTCAAGTTAGGCACATACTCACTTGTCACACTTCTCAGTGGAAGGAGGCAGCAAGAAGTAAGGTTTCCTGGTTCAGGTAGGCGTTTAATTGAGCACCCTGTCCTTTACAGTTCCACACACTCCACAGTTTCACAAACAAATAGTTATTTAGATAGACCCACTTCATTACATTATCTGCATAACAACATATGACGCTGTGGCCTTCCTTGTGCCAGTCTCTCTCTCACCGCCTCTACTGGCAGTGTGGCTCTCTTATGCCGCTCTCCCCGTGCTCACTGAAATTAGAGACAGGTGTTAGGCATAATTTAGCTCAGGTGTAAGCGCCTTTACCGCTTTCTCTCTCTCCAGAGAGATGCTTGACCACGCCCCCGCTGCCACATATCCCCACCACCCGACTCAGGCCGGGGCGGCATCCGGCCTGCCTACCACTCCTCCCCATTTCTGGAGAGGAAGTCGGCGACAGTCATCTGCGCCCCCGGTCTGTGGACCACCTTGAACTTAAACGGCTGAAGAGCCAGATACCAACGGGTGATCCGCGTGTTGGCATCTTTCATGCGGTGGAGCCACTGGAGCGGGGCATGATCGGAACAGAGGGTGAAGGCCCGCCCCAGCAGGTAGTATCGGAGAGTGAGGTCTGCCCACTTGATTTTCCACGGTGCTGTACTTAGTTTCCCTCAATGAGAACTTACGGCTAATGTACAGCACCGGGCGCTCCTCCCCCTCCACCACCTGCAAGAGCACTGCCCCCAGCCCTCTGTCTGAAGCATCTGTCTGTAAAACAAAAGGGAGAGAGAAATCAGGTGAATGTAAAAGTGGCCCCCTGCAAAGTGTGGCTTTAACTTGCGTGAACGCCCGCTGACACTGCTCCGTCCACTGGACCGGGTCTGGAACTCCCTTTTTAGTGAGATCAGTCAGCGGGCTGGTGACGTCCGAATAATTAGGCATGAACCTTCTATAATAGTCAGCCAGCCCCAGGAAATGTCTCACCCCCTTTTTGGTCTTGGGCCTCGGGCAGGTCGCAATCGCCACTGTCTTGTCAATTTGGGGACACACCTGCCCATGGCCCAAGTGGAACCCCAGATACCGTACCTCCACCCACCCAATCGCGCACTCCTTTGGGTTACTGTGAGTCCCGCTTGGCGCAGCAATCTCAGAACCGCCCTCAGATGTTGCATGTGCTGCTGCCAATCATTGCTGTAAATGATGATGTCATCTAAATAGGCAGCGGCGTAAGCTGAATGCGGTCTGAGGATTCGGTCCATGAGCTGCTGAAACGTAGCCGGGGCTCCAAACAAACCGAACGGAAGTGTCACAAACTGGTGTAATCCGAACGGTGTGGAGAAGGCAGTTTTTTCACGGGAAATTGGTGTCAAGGGGATCTGCCAATAACCCTTCGTCAAATCCAATGTCGAATAAAATCGAGCAGTGCCCAACCGATCGAGCAACTCATCAACGCGAGGCACTGGATACGCATCAAATTTAGACACCGCGTTGACTTTCCTATAATCCACACAGAACTGTACAGACCCATCGCTCTTAGGCACTAGAAGAACTGGGCTGGACCAGTTGCTGTGGGATTCTTCTATTACCCCCATATCGAGTATTGCATCCAATTCTTCCCAAACAATTTTCTTCTTGTGTTCGGGTAATCGGTAGGGGCGGCTACGTACCACGACCCCTGGCTCGGTCTCGATGCGGTGGTAAATGAGGTTTGTACGCCCCAGTAGAGGGGAAAACACATCCGCAAAGTCCTGTTGCAACCTAGCAACCTCCGCGAGTTGACTCAGTGAGAGGTGGTCTCCGCAAGTGACCGGGGTGAACTGTTTATGTTTTGAACTCACCTCCGGTCTGAGCTCCGCCTTCTCGGGAACTACCGTAGCCAACGTCACAGGGACCACCTCCCTCCACAATTTCAGGAGATTGAGGTGGTATATTTGACGTGCGCCCCCCTATAGGTTCATTTAACCTCATAATCGAAATCTCCCACTCGTCGTGTGACCTCAAAGGGTCCTTGTCACTTGGCGAGTAATTTAGAGCTTGATGTGGGAAGCAATACAAGCACTTTATCTCCCGGTGCAAATTCCCTTAGCTGAGTTCCCCTGTCATACAGTCGGTGCTGTCGTTCTTGAGCTTGGAGCAAATTCTCCTGTGTTAGTTGTCCCAAAGTGTGGAGTTTTGCTCTAAGATCAAGAACGTATTGAATTGGGGCCTGGGTAGCTCAGTGGTAAAGACACTGGCTACCACCCCTGGAGTTCGCTAGTTTGAATCCCAGGGCGTGCTGAGTGACTCCAGCCAGGTCTCCTAAGCAACCAAATTGGCCCGGTTGCTAGGGAGGGTAGAGTCACGTGGGGTAACCTCCTCGTGATCGCTATAATGTGGTTCGTTCTCAGTGGGGCGTGTGGTGAGTTGAGCGTGGTTGCTGCGGTGGATGGCGTGAAGCCTCCACATGCGCTATGTCTCCGTGGCAATGCACTCAACAAGCCACGTGATAAGATGCACGGGTTGACGACTCAGACACGGAGGCAACTGGGATTTGTCCTCCGCCACCTGGACTGAGGCGATTCACTACGTGACCACAAGGACTTAAAAGCACATTGGGAACTGGGCATTCCAAATTGGGAGAAAAAGGGGAAAAATCCAAAAAAAAAAAAAAAGAACGTATTGAATTTCATTCTTACTATTTGAAGGTCCCTCCTCCCAGGCCTCTCGTAATACAACAAGCACACCGCATGGGCGTCGCCCATACAGAAGCTCGAATGGGGAGAAGCTAGTGGAGGCTTGGGGGACCTCTTGTACTGCAAATAACAGGGGGTTGAGCCATTTATCCCAATTTCTAGCATCTTCGTGCACGAATTTATGAATCATGTTTTTGAGGGTTTTATTAAATCGTTCCACCAGGCCATCTGTTTGAGGATGGTACACGCTGGTGCGAATTTATTTAATACTCAACAATTCGTACAGCTCGCGTAGTGTCCATGACATAAACGTTGTGCCCTGATCGGTGAGGATTTCTTTCGGAATCCCCACCCGGGAGATTATTTTGAAGAGTGCCTCCACAACACTGCGTGCTGAGTTGTTGCGAAGAGGCAGTGCTTCCGGATATCGCGTTGCATAGTCCACTAGGACTAATACAAAGCGGTGTCTGCATGCTGACCATTCTAATGGCCCGACGAGGTCCATTCCAATTCTCTCAAAGGGGACCTTGATCAATGGAAGAGGCCGGTGGACATCGCCGCCAATGCCCGGCCAATAGAAGCGGGCTATTAGATGGTTCAGTGTTTTCCTTTCTCCTAAGTGACCCGCCATGGGATTATAATGAGCCGCCTGGAATACCATTTCCCAACAGCTCCGTGGTATCAAAAGTTGGGTTGTATCCTCTTTAGTCTGAGCATCCTGTGTCACTCTATACAACCACTCATTTATAATCGCAAAATAGGGGTATGAAAGTGCGATGTCAGGCTGGAGTCATTGACCATCGATGACTCTCACTTGGTCGAAGGCGTGTTTGAGGGTTTCGTCTCGCAACTGCTCCAAAGGGAAATCCCCATCAGGAAATTCCCTGAGAAGGGGAGGGGCTGTAGCCTCTCCCCCCTCTCATCATTATGACGTGGAGCTGTCGAGGACGGCCCCGGTTCCGTCTCCCCTGCCAGAGCATTGCACATTGCACATCTCCCTAATTTCATAAAGGACCCGTCCGCACAAATTCCCTTTAATAAAATTCTAAAGTCAGGCCAATCAGTCCCCAAAATCAACGGATGGGTGAGGCGGGAACTAACCGCAGCCTCCACTCTATGCTTTTTCCCCCAGAATTTAATCGTCAGGGTCACCATCGGATACTTGTGAATATCCCCGTGCACACATTTTACCCTCACCATTTTAGTTGTGCCCAAAGCCACAGGTTGAACTAAGCGTTGGTGGATAGTGGTTTGATTACACCCGGTGTCCACCAACGCTTGGTGAGTACCCCCCTTGACACTTACCGGTATCCGGTATGCTCCGGCCCGGTAGGGGGCAGCCTGCGGGAGGTCCGAGACCCGCACCACCATCCCCAGCTCCATCAGAGGGCACTGATCCCAGAAGTGGTCCAGGTCCCCGCACCTCCAGCAGGCTGGCCCAGGAGCTACGCCCGCACTTGCATTGGGAGGTAACCCCCCCCCCCCGAGAGGGAGAGCGGCAGGGCATCGGGGTAGGGGAAGGTGTCGCCTCCCACGCCCGGGGAGGTGGTCTCGGTGGCTGAAGTCCTCCTCGTCTGCGTGGGGCAGGAACGGGCCCTGGGGAGAGAGCAGAACGAGAGGAGGGGAATGAGACAGGGGGAAGAGAGAGAGTGTAGGAGGGCTCTTCCACCCTCGGGATCGGTGCCATGTGGTCCTCCGCAAGCCGGACGGCTTCCTCCAGCGACGCCGGGCGGTGGCACTGGACCCACTCCGCCATTCACTTTGGCAGTCGATGTATTAGTTGCTCCAGTACCACCTGGTCGATGATCCCGTCAACCCCGCGGTCCGCCGCTAGCAACCATCTTTGGCAAGTGTCGCGGATCCGTTGGGCAAAGGCAAACGGGCAGTCGGAGCTCTCCAGTTTCAGGTTCCAGAAGAGTTGACGACTCTCCTCCGGACTCCGCCCAACTCGTTGTAGGATGGCTTTTTTTAAATCACCATAAGCCAGGAGGCTCGTCACCGGCAGTTGTTGAGCCGCGAGCTGGGCTTCCCTGGACAACAGCGGAATAAGTCGGGCCGCCCACTGGCCGAGCAGCCAGCCCCAGATCTCGGCGGTGCGTTCAAATAAGTCCAGAAATGCCTCGGGGTCATCCGCCGTCCCCATCTTCTGTAACGCAGGCGGGGGCAACGGCGTGTGGGTGTCCAGGGTCCCGGCTGGGGACGCCTCCTGGCTGAGGAGGCTCTGGTTCGCCTGCCGGTCCTCTGCTTGAGCGCGTAGGAGTTCCACAAACTGGCGGTCCTGATCTTGCCAGAGTTCAAGCAGGGTTTGCTGGTGGCTCCGATGTAAGCCAGTGAGGGCTTGGAGGATCTCGGCCAACTGGGAGGACTCTACTGGGTGAATTCCGTCCATCTTCAAACTAATCCCAGGTTTCGGCACCAGTGTCACACTTCTCAGTGGAAGGAGGAGGCAAGAAGCAAGGTTTCCTGGTTCAGGTAGGCGTTTAATTGAGCACCCTGTCGTTTACAGTTCCACACACGCCACAGTTTCACAAACAAATAGTTATTTAGATAGACCCACTTCATTACATTATCTGCATAACAACATATGACGCTGTGGCCTTCCTTGTGCCAATCTCTCTCTCACCGCCTCTACTGGCGGTGTGGCTCTCTTATGCCACTCTCCCCGTGATCACTGAAATTAGAGACAGGTGTTAGACATAATTTAGCTCAAGTGTAAGCACCCTTACCGCTTTCTCTCTCTCCAGAGAGATGCTTGACCACACCCCCGCTGCCACACCCCTGTTCACACCTTGATCAGACCAGACGGGGTCTTGTGTGGTCCTGTTCAGGTAAACAAGATGGTGCGATGAGTTTCCTGGCCTTTTACGATTTCCTTTCACTGAAAAAACATTGTGAAAACCAAATGTGTAGAGAAAAAAAAGGAAGAGAAAAGTTTGTCTTTTCCCCCCTCTTTTTTTCTTCATAGCAAAATGTTATTAAACTGTTTTAAAACATTGTTCACTGGTTTTCTCTGGTATATGTTTCTGTTAACATGTATTTTATTACTCATCATGGCTCTGTATTTGATACATGCATGTCTTTAATAAGCTGGTGTGCAAAATTTACATCAGCAAGAGAAGTACAATAACAGATTTGCAAAATCTTTAACAAATAGACTAAAATAGGTCTCTAAAGTAGAATGTGTTTTCACGTTTAGTTTGTAAAAACTGAGAGCTGAATAATCAAATATCTCCAAAGAAAACTTTATGTGAAGTGGCCACTGCGTCTAGAGGAGCCCATTTATTTGCAGAATAAAATCTCTGAAGTCTGTGATGGTTCACATGGTGGTACAATTCAACTTATAAATAAAAGGATGCTAACAGTGTTTTGAAAAAAAATAAAAATAAAAAAACTTATTTTTTATTTATTTTTTATTACAAAGGGGTACTTTATCTGAAATGTTTGGAACTTAAACACATTTTTGAACAAAACGTGTGTGATGGTAACCATTTCAATCTTATTAAAGCTATACATTCCTCATTACCAATTCATAAAGCTTGGGAAATCCATTTTACACACTGAAACATTAAAGTGATAACACTGATTTAGTGATCAGGCAGTGCAGCAAATGCTAGTCATATTACAAATAACAGAGATATAATTAAGAATAATAATAATGTGACAAGCGTAGGCTCTGCTATGTGTGTTACCTATATTGTAAATTAACTGACTATTTTAATTTAGAGAACAAAAGCAAAGGTAAAAAACAAAAAAAAACAAAAAAAATTTAAATGCCATTTTAAAAGATTAATACACATGTATAAATATCGTAAAAACATTTTAGTAGGAAATAGCTATTACCTAACACCAAATAAACGATTTAACCACTTACAGAAGTAAAGAACATATGGTGAGAAGTGAAAAACATTATCAGTTCAGCTTGCTTTTTACAACGAAAAGAAGAAAATCAGTTGTAGCTGTTTTTTAATTAGACTATTACTGATTGTTTATTTTATTTTTAGTAGACGATTGTGTGTGAAGATACACAGACATGAAATTTATAATATTAACCCCGATATACAGTACAAAAGATTCATTGAGTAAACTAATTCTTGAATGTACACAATATGGCCAAAAGATTGTGGCCGTTGATCTGAACCCCACTGATCACTTTTGGGGTGAACTGGAACAGCAACTGTAAGTCAGGCCCCATCGACCAACATCAATTCCTGTCCTCACTGATAGCCTTGTGTCTGAATGAGAGCAAATCCCTGCAGCCATGTTACTACATACAGTATAGTGGAACGCCTTCCCAAAAGAGTGGAAGCTGTTATTACAGCAAAGGGGGAAACTGATGCCTAAGGTTTTGAAATCAAATGTCATTCAAGCACATATGGTGTCCACAAACTTTTGGCCATATAGTGTATATTTGGTTAAAAACTCTTTTATAACTGAAAACGATCTAGGTAGATTTGATAGTATAACCTATGTTTGAATAATTTAAAAGGAATGTCAGCCATACCATGCCATTTTGTTTTTTGTTGTTTAAGTATCCAGGATGTCACTTCAGAGAGGATCAGATCAAAGATTTTAAAACACAAAATTCCTAAACACAGCAAGCCATTTGGCTGAAAAATGTTCCCATGGGAATGCAGACATAACAGTTTGTACAAACATTATATAGAATAAAATAAAAAGTCCCCCCTTATCCTGACCACACCAAAAGCGTGAACAAGTTTTAAAAACATTTCCTAAGAGAAATGACACTTTAAAGTTGGGAATCAAAAAAATATCCTGCTCCCAGCATCTAAATATTGAACAGGTGTCCTCATCCTGTTTAAACAGATACTTTTTTTAAAAAAAACACTTCCTAAGAGAAATGACATTTTGAATCTGATTAATGCATCAGAGAGGATCAGATCAAAGATTTTAAAACACACACTTCCTAAACACAGCAAAGCATTTGGCCGAAACATTTCCCCATGGGAATGCAGACAACCCCTGATCGACACCTTAAAGTTGGGGGGTCATAAACACACCTTATCCTGACCCACACCAAAAGCGTGAACAGGTTTTTAAAATATTTCCAAAGAGAAATGACACTTTAACATTGGGAATTAAAAAACTTCCCGTTCCAAGCATCTAAAGTGTGAACAGGTGCCCTCATCCTGTTTAAACAATTACTTTTTTTAAAAACACAAACTTCCTAAACACAGCAAAGCATTTGGCTGAAATATTTTCCCCACAGGGATGGTGACACTCCCTGTTTACACTTAAGAAATTGCCCCAGGGGGCCTGGGTAGCTCAGTGGTAAAAGACGCTGGCTACCACCCCTGGAGTTCACTAGCTCACTAGTTTGAATCCCAGGGCGTGCTGAGTGACTCCAGCCAGGTCTCCTAAGCAACCAAATTGTCCCGGTTGTTAGGGAGGGTAGAGTCACATGGGGTAACTTCCTTGTGGTCGCTATAATGTGGTTCGTTCTTGGAGGGGCACGTGGTGAGTTGAGCGCGGATGCCGCAGTGGATGGCGTATGTCTCCGTAGCAATGCGCTCAACAAGCCACATGATAAGATACATGGGTTGATGGTCTCAGATGCAGAGGCAACTGGGATTCATCCTCCACCACCTGGATTGAGGCAAATCACTACACAACCATGAGGACTTAAAAGCACACTGGGAATTGGGCATTCCAAATTGGGTGAAAAAGGGGAAAATCCCCTCCCCCCCCCCAAAAAAAATCCCAGAATATCGCCAGGGTGGGGTGTGTCTAACATGAATCCACACAATTTCCTGCAAGAGTTAGTTACCACTAACCACTATCGCTGTTTGACACACAAACTGAAAGGAATCCTCTGGTCTGTGTTTACAAAATGTTTTCAGATATTTCCTGATCTTAAGGCCAGGATAAACATCACCATGAATTGGAACACACCACAGCTCCTTAACATGGTAATACTACATTTTATTTTTACATTAATAATGATAATTTACCCCATATTACGTCATTATTGTTGAAAACATCTTGGTGATTACAACATTGCATTATTTAATCAATCACTATTTTTTGAGTTTGATTTGAGAGAAAACAAAGCTTATACCAAGCATTATTTTGTCATCTCAGTTTTCCACTAAGCATTGTACATCATTAAAGATACATAATTTTTACTCTTTTCATTACACAGATGGTACGGCTAAAGCGTGGGAATATCATAACAGCTGACCAAACACGTCATACCATATCCTGTACAACTGCCGGAGGGAGGAAGAGGAAGCAAAGGTCAAATGTGACAATACACCTGTTAGGTCATAAATCATAGGGTCATAAATCATATTTTGACATTCAGTGTATTATATTACTACTGGTCCATCCTAAATCCAAGGTTCAGGCAGAGGCATATGAAGTATCCGATGTCTTACAGTTGGAGTTGGCATCAGTTCATCCTCTGAAGTCAAAAAACTGAAGCTGGATCTGGCCGGCTCTGGTAACCTATATGAATCATGCATGGAAACAAATAGAATAATATTAGCATAGATGCCATTCAATTTTATGCAAAGTTATAGATCATGATAAATGTTTCTGGTTCCAGCAGACCTAACTAAAGCAGCCTAATTGTGAGTTGATGGATAAATTAGATGAGTCTTTAGTCTAGACTTAAACTCAGTGAGTGTGTCTGCATCTCGAACAGTGTTAGGGAGACTATTCCATAGTTTAGGAACCAAATATGAAAAGGATCTACCTCCTTTTGTGGATTTTGGTATTCTAGGAACTATTAACAGGCCAGAATTTTGTGATCGTAATGAACGTGATGGAATATAGCGTGGTAGAAGGTCACATAAGTACTGTGAAGCAAGTCCATTCAAAGCTTTGTATGTAGTTAACAGAATTTTAAAATTAATACGAAATTTAACAGGTAGCCAATGTAATGACGATAAAATGGGGCTAATATGATCATATTTCTTGGTTCTAGTCAGCACTCTGGCAGCTGCATTTTGAACCAATTTAAGTTTATTTATTGATCTTGCTGGACATCCTCCCAGTAATGCATTATAATAATCTAGTCTTGAGGTCATGAACACATGAATTAGTTTTTCAGCATCAGCAACAGAGAGCATGTGTCGTAATTTAGCAATTTTTCTGAGGTGGAAGAATGCTGTTCTACAAACATTGGAAATTTTATTTTCAAATGACATTGGTATCAAATATAACACCTAAGTTCTTTGCTGTAGAAGACGATGTAACAGTACATCCATCGAGAGTCAAATTATATTTTAGCTGCTTATTTTTTTAAGATGTTTGCGGTCCAATAATTAGTACCTCTGTTTTGTTGGAGTTGAATAGAAGGAAATTTCTGGCCATTCAATCTTTGATTTCATTGATACACTTTTTTTGTTGGGTTGAGAAGAAATATAAAGTTGGGTATCGTCGGCATAACAGTGTAAACTTATTCCATGATTCCTGATAATATCTCCCAGGGGAAGCATGTATAAGGAGAAAATCGGTCTGTAATTAGCCAATTTTCCAGGATCAAGCTGTGGCTTCTTAATAAGCTATTTAAAACTGCCAATTTAAAGTTTCTTGGGACATGTCCTAAGGATAGCGAGGAGTTTATTAATATTAAAAAGAGGTTCTGAGATTACAGGGAATAACTCTTTTAAGAGCTTAGTTGGTATTGGCTCTAACATACATGTTGTGGCATTTGATTTTTTGATATGTTTTGTTAACTCTTCATGACCTATGACAGCAAATAATTGAAGTTGCTTGTGAGGAAAATTATGAGACACTGTTTTCTGAGGTGCTGTGACAGTTGATTGCATAATTCCAATGTTATTTCTGATGATGTCTATTTTATAAGTAAAGAAATTCATTAAGTCATTACTCTTGTGCTGCGACGGAATATCTGGTTCAGTCGATGCTTTATTCCTAACCAATTTAGCCACAGTACTGAATAAACACCTAGAATTGTTGTGGTTAATTTCTATGAGTTTGCTAAAGTATGCTGACCTGGCAGCTTTTAGTGCCTGTCTGTAGCTTCAGACACTATCCTTCCATGCACATCGAAATACCTCTAATTTTGTATTCTTCCACTTAAACTCCATTTTCTTAGCTGCTCTCTTGAGAGCATGAGTGTGATCATTGTACCAGGGTGCGGGTCTTTTTCTTTAATTTTATTTAATAGAAGGGGGGCGACACTATCAAGAATGCTAGAGAAGACTGTATTTATATTTTCTGTTATTACATCAAGTTCTTCTATACTTTTTGGCTTACTGAGTATGTGAGACAATTCTGGAAGATTATCAGTGCAGCTAACTTAAGTGGTCGAAAGAATAGTTCTACCTGAACGATAGCGTGGTGTAGATTGAGTGACTTTAGCTGATCGCAGCAAACAAGAGGCGAGGTAATGATCTGAGATGTCATCACTCTGCGGTAGAATTTCTATAGTATCAACATCAACTCCATATGACAGAATTAAATCTAACGTATGATGGCAATGAGTTGGTCCTGTCACATTTTGTCTGACTCCAAGAGAGTTGAGAATATCAATAAATGCTAATCCCAATGTGTCACTTTCATTATCTATGTGAATGTTGAAGTCGCCAACAATTAAAGCTCTATCTACATTAACTATTAGATCTGATAGAAAATGTGCAAATTCATCAAGGGAACCAGAGTACGCCTGGGTGATCTATATACTGTAGCATGCGTAAAAGGCAACAGATTTTTTTATTTGTATCTGATGGTGTCACATTAAGCATTATTATTTTAAAAGACTTAAACTTATTTTCTGTCCTCTGAGTAACACCAAAAACTTCACTGTAAATTGTAGCAATACCTCCTCCTTGACCCTTTAGATGAGGCTCATGTTTATAACAATAACCTGGGGGGGTAGATTCATTTAAACTAATATATTCATCTGGTTTAAGCCAGGTTTCATTCAAACAGAGCGCATCCAAACTATGTTTATATTAAATTTTTTCTAAATGATTTAGTGAGAGTTTTGTGTTTGGTTGTTTGGGGAACAGATACAGTCTGTATGATACAGTATCTAGGTGATACAGTCTCAATGTGTTGTGTGATGTCTCAAGGCAGCTAGCAGACGTTTGGTTTAACCAGTGTGTCTGCTTCCTGACCTGGGCCCCAGTTAGTCAAATACTATCACTATTAAGACTATAAGCCATATTACTAGAGAGGAGAGTGGCACCTTCCCTGGAGGGATAGGGTCTGTCTCTCTTTAGCAGGTCAGGTCTTCCCCAAAAACTCTTCCAATTATCTATAAATCCTAAGCTATTCTCCGGACACCACTCAGACATCAAGCCATTCAGTGACAATAATCTACTATAAACTCATCACCATTATGAGCAGGGAGGGGGCCAGAGTATATCACAATGTCTGACATAATTTTTGCAAGTTCACACACCTCTTTAACATTATCTTTAGTGATCTCCGACTGGCGAAGCCGAACATCATTAGTGCCGACATGAATACAATCTTAACATTAGCCAGCACTTGTAAATTTGATCTGATGTCAGATGCACTAGCAACTGAAATGCATTTAACAATAGTGGCTGGAGTCTCTATTTCCACATTCCTTACAATAGAGTCACCAATAACAAGGCACATTCAACATGATTCTCAGTGGGTGCATCACTGAGTGGGGAGAATCGATTGGAAATCCTAACAGGAACGGGAGAATGATGTTGCTTTGCCCTACGAGTATGCTGCCAGGACTTCACCCAAATGCTCTGCTGCGGGGGCTCTACAGCTGGAACCAAAGTGTGTGTGTTGCTCGCTGTACTACCCACATCCGAAACTGTATCTGCTGGCTTCTCTTTCTCACTGACATCCACTTGTGTTCGGATGCGTGTATCTAACTCATTTATCTTCTCCGTTATCTTCTTATCTCATGTAAATCCCTCACTGCTGATGAAGAAAGCTATAGTAAACATGTGGCATGTGGTGCAAGTAACGTGAGGTGATGCCATGACTTACCGCAATTGTTTGTTGTTGTTGTTGTAGTGGTTTTTTGATCACCAGTGGTTTGAGATCGATGCAATGATCCTAGTAAAAAAGCGTGTGGTAAAGCAAGCAGTTTAATAATGATAAAAGTAGAAAGGCGGGTGTGCGTGGTAAAATGCACATAGTTGCATTGCGTTAAAAAGTATAAAAGTGGAAAAAACTATGCGTGCAAAAAAATGGGAGAGATTAAAGATCAAATTATGAAAATAGAAGGATAAGCAATGCTAAGCAGGCTACAAACACGAGCGCTAGCAGCAACAGGAACAGGAAACAGGGAAAAGTGTCATCTTAGGAAACAGCATCACAGCCCATTACACTAGTTTGGAGTCTTTGGACCCAGCTTTTTGTATGTTTGTCACCTACATTAATAACTGCCCCATCACCCAATATACATAGTCTGGGGCAGAATGAAATGTGAGTATCTAAAACCTCACAGATACAATTCTGGACACTCAACCAGAATTCTTGAATCTTAGCGCAGGACCACAGAGCAACTGACAATGCCAGCAGGTAGGTGTGTCTTTTAAATCAAGCCTAAACAATCTAGGGAGAGTCCAGTAGAAACTATGCAAAATCTTAAACTGAATAAGGCATACCCTTGACATAATTTTAACATTTTTTAAAATACTTTCCCACTCCCCATCCTCCAATACCTAGTTGAAATCTCTTTCCTATAACCTCTTAAGAGCTGGTAAGGCCCCATCACCCAGACTCTGAATCAGCAAGGAGTAATACACTGACACTGTAAGGCTGGCACCGGAATGTCTACAACGAAAAGGCGCCATTTCTGGTAAAAGTCAAAGAACTCTGAGAGAATCAACGTCATAAAACTCTCTCACAAAAGCTGAAATCTACACCTGAATATCGCCACATGTGATAAATTGCAAATCGCCTTTTGCTGAAATCTTCACTTGAATATCACCACAGTGTGATAAATTGCAAATCACCTTGCTGCCCCCCCCCCCCCCATTCTCTCTCCCCCTTTTCCCCTTCAACAGCTCTGGACCAACACAAAGACATAAGATTTATATGTAAAAATATAACAAATACCATGAAAACAAAGAATGCAACTGTATGTGTTTGATATCATTTAAGAGGTCTCTGTGCGACTGGTATAGTGGTCTCTTTCCCATGTTGATAAAACTAATGGTAACAAAGTTATAAGGTCTTTGCCAAATACTGCATCATTCTGGAGGTCTATCCCCCTCCTTGACCTACAATTGAAATGATCTCCTATATGTTAACAAGGTTAAACCCCAGGAAGTCAAGAACCCATTCACCCCCAAATTTTCATTGTTCAAAGGATAATACCATTTGGTACACAATGTTTATTCTGTCTAGATATTAGGTAAGGAAAGTTTGCATGAAGCTCTGGGGATCTGTAAGCAGATCTCCCATGCTGTACCGCTGCATGTAGTTTTGTCAGGTATGTTTCTTTGACTTGTCTTTTATTTTTAGTAATGCTTGTTTATTCTGATCATGTGAAATTGGCTTTGATTTGAATGTCTGCAACAATGTTTTATATCCTACCTGACAAATAAATTGTTATTATTTGATTTATTCTGAATTCCTCTGAAATCATTACTGGAGCTTTAATAGAGGAGGAAGCCATTTAAAGACTCTCAGTTTGAATTTAAACCACTCAGGACAACCAGGTAGGACAACCACCTAGGACAGTCGGGTAGGATTTGAATTTCATTAGACCAGGGTAGACCATACTGGAGCTTTAATATAGGAGAAACCACTCAGGACAACCAGGTAGGAGAAAGCCATTTAAAGACACTCAGTCACTGCTCACTGCCCGTCTTAGCAAGTTGTATGTACATGACTAAGCGGCAATATCGTCTGGTTATGAGACAAGCCAAACCAGACGATATTAGTTAACCCTACAACCGCTGACTAAGAACGGAACTGGCTATCCATTTTCGGGAGGTTTACATAATTTAATAACGGCCGGCGTAAGTCTCCAAAAATCAAAAGGACAATGAATAGAAGAGGATTTAGAGTAATCAATAGCTTAAAAATGTTAAATTAAAAGAATGATCAGTAATTAATTAGAGCTTAAATATAAATTTAAAATTGGAGTCAGATTAATATAAACTGGAGTCAGATAAAGTGAATAACGGAATCAAATGTGTGAATTAACAATAATTGCTTTACTTCAGTGCTCAGAAAAGACAGAACAACGCAGAGACCTTCAAGGGCAATTTATTCAAGTTCCACTCCGGAACGGATAGAAATGTATCCTCTTTTTTACAACACTTCATGACCGTTTCCAAAGGCTGTGAGCACCATACAAAGAGTGTCTGCAGCCTTAGGGGGCTGTGTACAACCACCAAAAATTGAGACCTAGAAATCCCAAATTGCTATTATATTTTCAAATGATCTCAAGTTTTCATAAAGGTCACCAAGTGTAGCATTCCCCCTCTCCATCCATTCATTCACCAAAAGGGGGCTTGTTAATAAACAATTTGGGGTTCAGCCATTGTCATGGTTTTGTGTTTTTATTCATGTTTTGTGTTAATGTCTTTTATTTTGGACGTTTAGTTCCTGTTTTATAGTCATGTGTTCCATGTCATGTTATTTCCTATTTCCCTGCCATGTCATGTGATTCCCTGTTTCATGTCATGCGGTCCCCTGGTCATGTGATTTCATGCTTCCCTCCATGTTCATGGGTCTTGATTTCATTGGTTTATTGTCTTGTTACCTTGTTATCAGTTCTGTCTTGACATTGGTTATCATTGTCACGTTTCTCCCTTGTCCATGTATATAAGCCTCATGTTTGCCATTGTCTATTTTCAGGTATTGTGTTTATGTAATGTTGTTTGGAAGTCAGGTCAAGTTATGTCAAGTCTAGTTTAGTTCATGTTTTGTAGTCACGTTTTTGGTTTTCACGCTTCATGTAAATAAACTGCACCTGGGTTCTTCACTTCACCTTCATCATATGCCTGTCATTTCCAGCATCGTTACAGCCATATGCTTGAGGAAACATTTAGGTAAGTATCAAAATTGAACATATGGGAAACCTTTGTCCATACTAAATGTGTGTGAAATAATGGGATGCATTTTTACTTCTCTAGGCAATTTAATAGAAAGACTTTTCAATGGAGAGATTGGGGCAAGGGACGCTTGTTCAATTTTATACCAGGGAGAGGCGCTCTCAGGTGGAAGAGACCAGTGGGCCAAATGTCTAAGATAAAAAAAACATAGTAATACATATTTTGTTTGGGAAGGCCTAAACCTCCTTTGTCAATTTGTTTATGTAACTAACTTAAATGCAACCAAGGTTCCCTATCTGTCACTCACTCAATGTTGTGTTGAGGTAGTGACACTAGGGGTCACTCTTGGGAGCCCCAAACACCTCTGCTTTTTTGAAAAAAGGCCAATGAGAATTGGCTAGTGGAATTTGCATGCCACTCCCCCGCACATACGGGTATAAAAGGAGTTGGTATGCAACCACTCATTCAGATTTTCTCTTCGGAGCCAAGCGGTTGTATTCAGTGCACTGATTTCAATTCCCTCCAAAGACTGCTGGATTTACGGCGCATTTCAGCGGCTTCTCCCCCTCTGCACCCGTGGAGTGCAGAGAACGCCCTTGGGCGCTTCGGCAGAGCGAAAATAAGAGTATATTCTAAAAGAGTATATTTTCATTCACAAAAAGAGCGGCACACACACGGAACGTCTTTTTAAAGGTGCCTTTCCATTTGTGTGTTATTCCTGGTTGTGGTCGTTATCTCTCCGCTTCTGATGGCCACGATCGCTGTCTTATGTGTCTGGGAACTACTCACGCGGAGACATCATTCGTGGATGAGTCATGTCCTCATTGCGAGAACATGACCATGGCAATGTTGCGGTCACAGCTTGCTTTCGTAAGCCACCCCAGCAGCTCCCTGAACCGGTCCTTCTACCTACGGGTTTGTGGCCGCATTGGTTAGCACTTGGGGCAATTTGGGGACATCAATGGGACCACTTCCACCGGGTATCCCCCCACAGACCTCCCATTCCCCAGCACGCTCTCTTTCCCCGATCGGGCTCTTGCATGAGACCGCCGGCTCGTCTCAGCACGAGTTCCACTTCACGTTCAGAGCTCGGGAAGATGATGAGTTAGAGCGCAGCATCGGAGATAGGGCTCGTCCAGTCTGATACAGAGGCTTCGGCTGGGCTTCCTCCTTCGGGAATGGTCTCACGCTGACGCGGAAATGACGGACATGCTTTCCGGGCGGCCGTGAGCGTTGGGCTAGAGTGGAACCCTCCACTCTCCCCTGAACCCTCGCGGCTCGATGATTGGTCCCTGGGCTCGGGGTGCCACCCACGGCCACGCCCCACCCCCGTTCCTTTCTTCCCAGAAGTGCATAAGGAGCTGAAAAGGTCATGGGAGGCACCTTTTACTGACCGGTCCTAGTTTTTCAGCTCCCCCCGCTCTCACTACCCTCGATGGTAGAGCGGCCAGGGGGTATTTGGCGATCCCCCAGGTCGATAAGGTGCTCACGGTGCACTTGTGTCCACAGAGGGCCGCCACCTGGCCTGGGCGCCTGAAGCTCCCGTCCAGGGCCTGTAGGTTTATGTCATCCCTGACGACTGTGGCCTGTGGTGCCGCCCAGCAGTTCTCGGCGGTGAAGAAGCAGATGGAGGCCTTACAACATATCCTTCCCCGGTGCAGCTTAAGACCCTGCACCCTGTCTGTTCGTCACCAAGGGCATCCTCCTGCAGCAACAACACCGGCTCTGCCGCAGCCTGCCCCGTGGCCTGGCTCTGGCGTGGAGCCCTCCGCAGGAAGCAGACGTCACACGGCCGGCTGCTAAGAACCCAAGGAAGGCTTCGAAGCGCCCCCGAGACGGGCATCCCAGGGGCAAGGAAGCCCACTTCTCTGGGGCTGGTCGACAGACCACTCCATCCCCTGATGGAGGACCAGGAGGAGAATCTTTTGTCGCCGCATTGCCAGGAGGCTGCAGCACCCAAAAGCCTGACAAAAGAGTGGTTCCCTCGTCTCCTGGGTCACATATCCAGTGCGCATGAGGCCTCACCCACTGGTACGTCCGACGTGATCATTCCCTTGGTCCCCCTCACCCGGAGTTTGTGCGCATGGCTCACACTTTCCAACCGGTCACGATGGCTGACCCGGACCGTCTGACTCGGCTACGTGATTCAGTTCGCCAGGCACCCGCCCAGGTTCAGGGGCATCCATTTCACCTTGAAGTGTGAGTACGCCGCAACCTTATGTGTGGAAATCACTACCCTTCTGCGCAAGGGCGCGATAGAGCCTGTCCCTCCAGCCGAGATGAAGAAAGGGTTCTACAGCCCTTACTTCATCATACTGAAGAAAGGCGTTGGGTTGCAACCAATCCTGGACCTGTGAGTACTGAACCGGGCTTTGCACAGACTCCCGTCCAAAATACTGATGTAAAAACACACTCTAATGAGTGTACGGCGTCAAGATTGGTTCGCGGCGGTAGACCTGAAGGATGCATACTGCCACATCTTGGTCTTACCTCAACACAGACCCTTCCTGCGGTTTGCCTTCGAAGGCCAGGCGTACCAGTACAAGGTCCTCCCCTTCGGCCTGTCCTTGTCCCCTCGAGTCTTCACGAAAGTCGCAGAGGCAGCCCTTGCCCCGCTAAGGGAAGTGGGCATCCGCATCCTCAACTATCTCGATGACTGGCTAATCCTAGCTCACTCTCAAGAGTTGCTGTGCACACACAAGGACCTCGTGCTCCGGCACCTCAGCCGAATGGGGCTTCGGGTCAACTGGGAAAAGAGCAAGCTCTCCCCGGTTCAGAGCATCTCTTTTCTCGGTTTGGAGTTGGACTCAGTCTCGATGACAGCGCGCCTCACGAACGAGAGTTCAGCCCCAACTGCGCACTGTATGAAGGCATTCAGATGGAGGACAGAGGTTCCACTGAAACTTTTTTGGAGGCTCCTGGGGCATATGGCATCCTCAGCTGCGGCCACACCGCTCGGGTTGATGCATATGAGACTGTTTCAGCACTGGCTTCAGACTTGAGTCCCGAGATGGGCATGGTGCCGCAGGACACATCGCGTGACCATCACGCCGATCTGTTGCCGCCTCTTCAGCCCTTGGACCGACCTTGCATTTCTACGGACAGGGGTTCCCCTAGAGCAGGTCTCCAGGCATATCATGGTTACAACAGACGCCTCCAAGACGGGCTGGGGCGCCAGATGCAACAGGCACACAGCCGCCGGCTCCTGGACTGGCCCACGGCTGCATTGGCACATCAACTGCCTGGAGTTGTTGGCAGTACTGCTCGCCCAGAAGAGGTTCCGGCTGTTGATCCAGGGCAAGCACGTGTTGGTTCAGACTGACAACACAGCGATGGTAACGTACATCAACCGTCAAGGTGGTCTACACTCCTGTTGCATGTCACAACTTGCCCACTGTCTCCTCCTCTGGAGTCAGCAGCACCTCAAGTCGCTACGAGCCACTCACATCCCGGGCGACCTCAACACCACAGCATATGTGCTGTCACGTCAGGTTACCCTCAGGGGAGAGTGGAGACTCCACCCTCAGGTGGTCCAGCTGATTTGGAGTCGATTCGTTCGAGCACAGGTAGACCTGTTTGCTTCCCGGGAAACCTCCCACTGCCCACTTTGTTACGCCCTGACCGAGGCACCCCTTGGTATAGATGCGCTGGCACATAACTGGCCCCCTGGACTATGCAAATATGCGCTTCCCCCAGTGAGCCTACTTGCACAGACCCTGTGCAAGGTCAGGGAGGACGAGGAGCAGGTCATCCTAGTAGCAACCTACTGGCCTACCTAGACGTGGTTCTCTGATGAATTCCCCTGAGGAAGGACCTTCTTTCTCAGGGACGGGGCACCATCTGGCACCTGCAACCAGACCTCTGGAATCTCCATGTCTGGCCCCTGGATAGGATGCGGAAGACCTAAGTGGCCTACCACCCGCGGTGGTAGACATGATCACTCAGGCTAGGGCTCCCTCTATGAGGCGCCTGTATGCCTTGAAGTGGCGTCTGTTCGCTAAGTGGTGTTCATCCCGACGCGAAGACCCCCAGAGATGCGTAGTCGGATTGGTGCTTTCCTTCCTGCAGGAGAGGCTGGAGGGGCAGCTGTCCCCCTCCACCTTGAAGGTGTGTGTAGCCACTATTTTGGCTCATCATGATGCAGTAGATGGTAAGTACTTGGGGAAACATGACATGATCATCAGATTCTTGAGATGCGCTAGGAGGTTGAATCCCTCCACACCGTGCCTCTACAGGGAGCTCCCTTTGAGCCCTTGGAGTTAAGCTGAGCTTAAGGCACTCTCTTTGAAGACTGCCCTCCTGACTGCGCTCACTTCCATCAAAAGTGTAGGGGAGCTGCAGGCGTTCTCTGTCAAATAATCGTGCCTGGAGTTCGGTCCGGGTTACTCTCACGTGATCCTAAGACCCTGACCGGGCTATGTGCTTTTAGGGATCAGGTGGTGAACCTGCAAGCGCTGTCCCAGGAGGTGGCAGACCCAGTTTTGGCATTGCTGTGTCCGATGCGAGCTTTACGCATCTATTTGGATCGCATGCAGAGCCTTCAAAGCTCCGAGCAGCTCTTTGTCTGCTTTGGTGGACAGCGGTAAGGAAGTGCGGTCTCCAAACAGATGATCGCCCACTGGGTCATTGACGCCATCACGATGGCATATCAGGCTCAGGACATGCCACCCCCTGCGGGGTTACGAGCCCACTCTACCAGGAGTGTGGTGGCCTCCTGGGTCCTGGCCAGTGGCGCCTCTTTGGCAGACATCTGCAGAGCAGCAGGCTGGGCAACACCCAACACCTTTGCGAGGTTCTACAATCTCCGGGTGGAGCTGGTCTCGTCCCGTGTATTGGCGGGCACGAGCAGGTAAGTTCCGGGACAGCTGGCCGGGTGTACCACTTGCGCATAGTGCCTTTCCCCTCCCTTGAGGTGAAGACGTGCGCTCTTGACTCCCAGTCATGTTCACAGACTGTGATCCCTGGATGACCTTCCTCCTTAGCCCTCTGGCAGTTGAGTTGCAGAGGAACTTGCTGACCGGCCCAGTACGTGCGCTAATGAGCCCCTGTACTGAGGTAGGTGCTCCACATGTGCTGGTTCCCCGAAGGCGACCCCATGTGATATTTTCCGCAAAATCTTTTCCCTGTCGGCAAACTGCATCTTCCTTGGGCAGAGGCCCCTCTGCCCCCGGTCGCCATGCTCTGTAGAAACTCCTCCCCCTTCAGATAGGACCTACCATGGGAACTCTCCCCATGACATACTTCCGACAAGACTCAGTAAGACCATGTGACATTCCACTCAAAATACCCCCCCCCCTCTTTTTGGGTGGGGTGTGGTCTCCATGATGTCTTTCCCTTGGGAGGGACACCCCCGACACAGACACTTATGGCTCCTAGTCAGTTAAAAAATTCCACTCTTTTTGGGGAGAAAAGAGAGGGAAAGAGGCCTCGGCTGGGCTAGCCTGTCCATATAGTTGGGCAGTCGACTTGTTCCTGATGGACCGTTCGATGCTCATAAGAGCGTTGGGGGAGGTTCCGTGATGGCCTGGTGTGCTGGCTACGAGGCACACAGCAGTCTGCCCGTCACACACCACCAGTTCACGTAACACAGTTCAGATAGTTGTGGCGTTTTGTATAGGGACTCCTAGTGTCACTACATCGACACAACGTCGAGTGAGTGACAGATAGGGAACATCCTGGTTACTTTTGTAACCTCCGTTCCCTGATGGAGGGAATGAGATGTTGTGTCCCTCTTGCCACAACACTTAACTACCCGCTGAAATGGCCGGGACCTGGTCTCGGCTCCTTTTATACCTGTATGTCCGGGGGAGTGGCATGCAAATTCCACTCACCAATTCTCATTGGCCTTTTTTCAAAAAAGCAGAGGTGTTTGGGGCTCCCAAGAGTGACCCCTAGTGTCACTACATCGACACAATGTCTCGTTCCCTCTATCAGGGAATGGAGGATACGAAAGTAACCAGGACTTTGTTTACCATTCCAAATTAAAGACTTAGATATTCTGTCAAATTGTTTAAAATATATAAAAAAAAAGTATCATCTAGAGCAGTGGTTCCAACCTTGTTCCTAGAGCCCCCCCCAACACAGCACATTTTTTATCTCTCTCTTTTCTGACACACCCAATTCAGGTCTTTGAGTCTCTACTAACAAGCTGAGTTGAATCAGGTGTGTTTGATTAGGGAGTTTTCCAAAATGTGTAGTGTTGTGGGGCCTCCAGGAACAGGGTTGAGAACCACTGTTCTAGAGGGAGAGACTGTAGTAGATAATTGAATTTGGGGATACAATTCATTTTTATAACATTGACCTTCCATGCCATAGACAAATGTAATGGAGCCAACCTATCCACATCACACGAGAACGTTTTCATTAATGGCTCAAAATGAACTAACTAAATCTCTCAAATTTGCTGGAAATAAAATGCCTTAACCCTCAGGGAATCGACGGACGCGCTGCAGGTTCTGCTGGATTTTTTCCTTATAACAGCGGAAACAACTTAAAATACTCCGTCATTTTTGGGCATACAGATAAGTGTAAGACATTATTAGAAACTATAAAGGATCTACTTTTATTTGTGTACACTCACAGTAAGAACAAAACCTTGTGCTTTTGTAAAATAAAGAAAATAAACAGGCTGCGCTTTTAGCCGTCTCTGTCTCCGCGAGCATCTTTCTGAAACACGTCACAAAAATGAACTGAAACAGCGAATACTTAGACAAACATGAAACATATGTCTAAAAAAAAGCTTAAAATGTCTACTTTTAAATAAAACAATTGATCATCCATGCCTCCTCGCATATGGCCTAACACTTAGTGTCTTACAAAAGTTAAATGACTATATTGCTTTGTATGAATGAGTGATCAGGATGGTTTTCACATCATTTTGTAACAAAAACTCTAGACTACAAGATCCAGTTCTCAAAAGTCTTGTGAACAAATGTTTAGTATGTGTTATATGGCCTTATTTCAGTGACTTAAAATTTGTTTTTTCAAAACCACGCATAAACGTTATTTTCTCAAAAATACAAAGATGTACATACATGTTGCTCACATATTATTGTAGTCCAGTTTGTGCTGAATACAGTGTTATCAGACTTTAGCCATTAATATGTTTTTAAGCAACAAATGTCAAGGCATGTCAAAACTTCTCCAGGGCCCAAAACACCCTCAGACCCCAGAGGGTTAATACCTAATTCCTTGCTTGGGCCATTTAAAGGCACCAGGTTGGAAAGCTGTGGCAGGGCAATATGCTGTCAGAGCAAGTGCTTCCAATTTAGACCAAAAAAAATGATCTTTGCATACAAACAAACTTTATTGCTAAACATAAAAACTAATCTAACACATACAACATGAAACAGGTTTGTGAGTAAAGTGACAGAATGTGAAATAAATGATCAATACAGAGAAAATGAACTTTATGGAGTCTGTAGACAATGCCTTAAGAACCATTTATCCTTAGAGTCTGAATCGATTTGCAATCGGATTACCCAAAGTATTTAAATAATACACCAGCACTTTCAGCAAAAGTCTGGAGATGTACTTGCATGTCATTGTGTTTCTTTGCGTAGCTTGGTTCTTTGGCGTTTGAAGAAAGTTCATTCTGTCAATGTTTTGAACCTCTGTTAGATTGGGGATATCTGTTGTGTCGATGGATGATGAGGCGGGCTTTGGAGCGAGGCCTTCTGCATGGAACTCTTGTGACTCCCATTATGTGTGTGAGCTGTAGAACAGAGAGTGAGAGGCTTCCTCGGGACTTTGGGTCCCGAATTTCCTTGGACTCTACATGGCACGGAGGCTGCAAGCCACAAGGACAAGAGTGCAGAGGAATAAGGAGCTGCAGAGGAAGTGGAAGCAAGAGAGCCGAAGAGAGGAACCACCAAAACTTCTTCCTTGGTAGGAAACTTTTAGATTAACATTTTTTATTGATTCCTATATTAACACATAAATGCAAGAACAAAAACAAACAGAATCAATACTTAACCCCCTCAATTACTACCCCACCCATAAGAACATCCCAGTGGTCCCACATAATTATAGACACACAAAAACAAATAAAATAATTAAGTAAATAAAATAAAATAAATCACACAGATAACCTCTACATCTCTCTCTCCACTGTCCCTCCCCGAGAGCCCTCCAAAAATGGCAAATATTTACCCCACTTTCCCATAAACAAGTCCAAATGACCCAATCCTCTAAGTAACCCTTCTTCAAATGCTGCCACCCTCCCCAATTCTGCACACCACTCTGGGAATGATGGCGCTCCGGACTTCTAACCCCTTAAAATGACTTGTCTGCCAATCATAACACTTGTCAAAATTAAATTTTTAGAAATTTATCCCCCAAATTTATGACCGCTCTGTCACCCAAAATACAAAGTCTGGGGCAAAGCAAAACTTGAGCCCAAAACGTCAAACAAATAGCTCTGTACCTTCATCCAAAAATCTTGAATCTTAACACATCCCCAAAAGGCATGAGTTGTGTCTCCAACTTCTGATTGACAATGTCAGCAGTTGGGTGTGTCTTTAAGACCAAGCCTATATAATCTAGAGGGGGTCCAATAAAATCGATGTAAAATCTTAAATTGCTTAAGGCGAACCCTTGCATCTCTAGATGCAGACTTGACATTTTTTAGAATCCTAGTCCACACTTCTTAATGCAATACCAAATTCAAATCTTTCTCCCATAGTCTTTTGATAGAAGCTAAAGTTCCATCCCCCAGACTCTGAATTAGCAGGGAGTAATACACTGATGCCTCATGACCTTTTCCAAAAGCAGTAATCACCTCTCCCAGAGTATCTGCTGTTTTAGGGGGGTGTGTGCTACTCCCAAAAACTGTAGAGAGCATGTGGCGCAGCTGTAAATACCTATAAAACTGAGATCTGGGAATCCCAAAATGATGACCCAAATTCTCAGATCTCAACGCTCCACTCTCGTACAGGTTGCCGAGTGTAACAACCTCCCTCACAATCCACTCTGACCAACAGAAAGGGGACTAATTGATACATAATTTGGGGTTCAGTTACATGCTTGAGGCAACATTTAAATTTCCAAATTAAATACTCTGGCTACTCTTGTCCAAATCATGTGCAAATGTGAAATAACGGGGTGTGACTTAACATCTCCGGTTAGTTTGTTAGAAAGGCTTTGCAATGGTGAAATAGGGGTAAGGACATTCTGTTCAATAAAAAACCAGTGAGGGGCTCTTTCAGGTGGAAGCAACCAATGAGCCAAATGCCTGAGACCGAACGCATAATAATAAAACAAAATTTTGGGTAAGCCTAGCCCACCTTTGTCAATCGGCCTTTGTAATTTGTTGAAATGTAGTCTGGGACATTTACCATTCCAAATGAAGGACTTTGCAATTCTATCAAATTGCTTGAAATAAGAGAGGGGGACATCTATAGGGAGTGACTGTAGCAGGTAGTTGAATTTTCTAATACACTTCATTTTAATAACATTAACCTTCCCAATCATAGATAAATCTAATGAAGCCAACCTGTCCACATCACTCACCCTTTTTAAAGGGTCAAAATTAACTCTAAATAATCAGACAAATTTGCTGGGAATAAAATCCCCAAATACTTAATGCCCTGTTTGGGCCATTGAAAGGCGCCCGGCTGAAAGGCCGTTACTGGGCAGTAGGCAGTCAGAGCTAAAGCTTCGGATTTAGACCAATTGACTTTATATCCAGAGAACTTGGAAAAGGAATTAATAATTCTGTGGAGGCAGGGCATAGATCTAGTGGGGTCAGAGACAAATAATACAATTTCATCTGTGTAAAGCAAAAGCTTATGCGACACACCTCCTGCCAGCACCCCTGGAAAATCCTCCTCCTTTCTTATCACGGCTGCTAATTGTTCCAGGGCAAGACAGAACAATAATGGGGAAGGAGGGCAACCCTGACAGGTGCCCCTATCCAGAGCAAAAAAATCTGAAACTAACCCATTTGTTTGTACTGCCGCTACAGGGTGTCTATAAAGTAACTTAATCTAAACAATACAAGTATTCCCGAATCCGTACATTTCCAAAATCTTAAAAATTTAATCCCATTCTACCATATCAAATGCCTTTTTGGCATCAAGTGAGATGGCAGTGACCGGAGACTGATCATTCGCTACTGACCACATGATATTAATGAAACACCTAATGTTATCAGAAGAGCTGCGGCCCCGAATAAACCCCACCTGATCTATATAAGAGATGTCATAACTTAACCGGCTAGCCAAAATTTTGACAATTTTTACATCTAGCTGGATCAGGGAAATTGTACGGTAATTCTTACACTCACTTGGTTCTTTGTCCTTTTTAAGAATCAGACTTATCCGTGCCTGTGTCATGGTTGGTGGAAGCTTTCCGTTCTTTAATGATTCCGTATAAACTTCTAACAAAAGTGGAGCCAATTCTGTAGTATAAGATCTAAAAATTTCAGCAGCAAAACCATCTGGCCCTGGCGCCTTGCCTGTGGGTAAGGCCTTAATTACCTCGTCAAGTTCCTCCAAGGTTATCTCAGAATCAAGATAATTGTTTTGCTCAGTTGTCAGTTTAGGGAGTTCTAATGGTTCCACAAATTTTCTAATATTTTCATCAGTAGACGAAGACTTGGAACTATAAATATCAAGATAGAATTTTTTAAAGGCATTATTAATATCAATGGCTGAGGTAAATACTTCACCACCAGCAGATTTCACTGAGGAAATGGTAGAAAGACTCTCTCTGCTTTATATATCTGGCCAAAAGCTTCCCTGCTTTGTACCCTGACTCAAAGTATGACTGTCTTGCCCTGAACAACCAAAACTCCACTTTCTGCGACAAAATAGCATTATATCTGTATTTCAATCGAGTCAATTCTCTGAGGCCAACAGATGACATTTGGTGCTTGAGCTCTGCCTCTGCACTTTTAATATTCCCTTCCAAATCCACTCTTGGATTTTTGGATGAATGAGGCATACTGTATGATCCGACCCCTAAGAACTGCCTTAAGTGCCTCCCAAGCCACACCCACAGAGGATACTGAGGACCAGTTGGTCTCCATATAAACATTGATTTCAGTCTTTAACATTTGTTGGAAATCAGGATTTTGCAAAAGGGATACATTAAAGCGCCAACTATGATTTCTTTTTCTCCGTATGTGGCAACATATCTAAACTCACCAGGGTGTGATCTGAGACCAAAATGTTTCCAACTGAGCAATCCACAACATATGAAATGAGGGACTTCGATATAAAAAAAAAAAATCTATTCTAGAATAAATCTTATGGACTGATGAAAAAAGAAATTATAGTCCCTACTAGATAGGTTCAAAAGTCTCCAAATATCTGTAAGACCAAGTGTAGAGCCGAGGAGGGTGGGGCCGGGCTGGAATGAGACACACCCGGTCCCCAATCAGCCTGATGGGGCGCGCGAGGGATAAAGGCAGCCGGGGACGACAGTTCGAGAGAGAGAGAGAGAGAATTGCAGGCAGCTGTACTGTGTGTTTTTAGTTGTGCGTTTTGGTTGTGTTTTTTGTTTAATAAATTGTTATTTAAGTTGTCAAGCCGGTTCTCACCTCCTCCTTTCCACTAAACCCCCTCACACCAAGATTTTTACACATCCTGTGAAGCATCAATGTTGCTCTAGGGGGCTTACACACTTTTGCTTCACTATGATCAAGGACTGAGTCCATCAAAAGACTAAAGTCTCCTCCCAATATTATATCATGAGGGGTGCCTCAGTATTAATCAGTATAATGACTCCCCTGCTCTTACTTGAACCAGCACTAAAGAAAACATGTCCACCCCATATCTTCCCAAATTTTTCAGCTTCCTGCGTGGAAAGATGCGTTTCTTGAAGAAACATTATATCATATTTCTTATGCTTAAGAAAATAAATAACCTTCCTCCTCTTTTATGGGGTGGCCCAATCCATTCACGTTCCATGTGGAGAGAGACAATCCACTCATATTAACATTTGACATATTGATATAATAAAAAATAAATAAATTGTGTTAAAAACAAGATTATACAGACCACATTCCCCATTAATACAACAATCAAATCCCGAACAAAACAAACAGAAAAAAGAAAAAACGTGCACATTAACCCTGCGCAAGACAGCGCCAACTGCCGTCAATCCCTCTAAACTCAAAAGGTCCATGTACACATACGAGAGTCTCTGCGACAACTTTGCCATCGGATTGTTTAAGTCCGGTGCTTCTGCACAAATTTTGAGGCAAAATTACATAACAGAAAATACTTTGTAAAACAGACCCCAGCCAAAAGGCAGAATAAATGCAAAGAACATGTAGATTCATTCACAGAACTGTCTCGGAGGTGTGTTACTCCACAAAACAAACTCCAGCTGATATACAGCCGTTCAGTTTCCTCGGACAGACAAACAATTGTTCAGTGAGCCGGCTGTTTATGAGTACGGCAGATGACGTTATCATTCTAATGTCCCTTAAAAATATTCCACAAACACAAACTCCAGCTGCTAGGTGAAACCAGCATGAAAAAAAAACAAAACGGGCATCCCGGTTCCTTGGATGATCAAGTGTGTATTGTGCGAGTCAAATTCACTCGGAGGCCGCATAAAAAAAAATACATCATTACTTACTCAGTCTGTCAACTTTATAAAAGACTGCATCACCAAGATGTTGGACAATTGACGCTGAATTTCTTCTCCCGACATGCCTTCCAAATCGAGTTCCCGGCTTGCGGCCTGTTCGGGGGTGTCAGCTTGAGCATGTAAGTGTCTTTTAATGTCTCCAGAGTCTGAGGATTTTGACTTCTTTGCCATGGTTTACTTCAAAGAGCAAATATGTAATGTGGGTGTGTCGACCTTTCTAATTAGGCCGTGGATTCAGGGAATAGTGATCATTTTTGTATGCACTCCACTCCAAACGCCGTCTTGATTTCAATAATTAATTTTGTTTATTAAACACAAAGCCTTTTATTTCAAAATGGTTTCTAAATTCAGTTAATATTTCCAACAAAACGAAAATCCAAAGCAAAATAATGAAGTGGTCAAAAACTGTGAGCAACCACCAACCCCCAAATCCAAACATTTGTTCTTTCTTCTCACTTCCTACACCCCACCCATACACAGTGACACATACATTCTTACAACCTGACAGGTGAATGATAATTTACTAAGTTCATAAATACAAATATAAATATGCACATAGTAATAATAATAAACAAATACACAACTTAAAAAAACTCAAATACAACACTAATTATAGATAAACGGCTACAACATTCCAGCCCCTAATTCTTGTTTACAAGTAATTACAAATATTTCAGTAGCCGTACCAAACATGAAGAAAAATATTTCATTTCACATTGTTCATTTCAAGTCCATATGGTTGATAGATTTATATTCAAACTCAAAAGGTATTTAAACCTTTAAAATGTCAAAAAAAAAAATTCAAAATCTTCTTTAAAAAACAAACTTACAAAATGAAAAAAGACAGATGTTATGCATGTGTTTGGTGTGTATGTAGGATTATCAGTATATATGAGTCAGTGTAAATGTAGAGTCAGAAGTTAAATATTTGACTCTAAAGTTCAGCATGCTACTTCCATTAACAGACATAACTTATTGATAGGCCTTTCTAGTTAACTTGTTTGAGTCTTCAGGCGCACACGACGAGCAAATCCTTTAGAATCAGCCAACGTTTCTGAAATACATCCCATGGGCCAAGAGTTTCTTGGTGCCGTTTCATCATCTACAAGTATGAGATCTCCGATGCTAAAGTTCCGGTGTGGTTTATTCCATTTCTGGCATTGCTGCATTATAGGGAGGTATTCTGTCACCCACCTTTTCCAAAACTAGTCCGCTAATTATTGAACTTGTCTCCAGCGTCTTCGAATATACAAGTCTTCTTTCATAAACAGACCAGATGGTAAAACTTGTTTTGCTTTGAGCTGTATGCTGTGATTAGGTGTCAAAGCTTCGAGGTCTTGTGGATCATCTGAAGATGGAGTGATCAGATGGTCATTCAGTATTGCTTCTATTTAGCATAAAACAGTATGCAATGCTTCATCGTCCAGCATCTGCTGTTTCACTACAGAGTAAAGCACTTCAAACACTCTTGATTTGCTGGACTATGCACTCCCAAACACCACCATGATGGGCACCATGAGGTGGATTGAAGTTCCATTTTATGCCATCGTTAATAAGGGAATTTTGAATTGTTTTGATTTAGCTCTTTCAAAGCATTCTTTAATTCCCGATTAGCACTGAAGAAATTTGTGCCGTTGTCTGAGCGAAACTCCTTCACTTGTCCTCGTCCACATAAGAATCTTCTAATTGCATTGATACAGGAGTCTGTATCGAGATTATGTGCCATTTCAATGTGAACTGCTTGACATGTCAAACATGTAAATATAACACCATACCTTTTAAAAGTGTTTCTTCCTTGCTTGGTCTCAATTGGGCCGAAATAATCCATACCAACGTATGTAAATGGAAGATGGTCCACAGAAACTCTGTCAGTAGGTAGATCTGACATTTTTTGTTCACCTGGCCTTTGGCCTTTTCATTGGCAAATTACACATTCTTTGATTACTTTCCTAGAAGCAGAGTAAGCATGAGAAATCCAGTAGTGCCGATGAAGAGTTGAAAGCATGTGGTTTCATCCTCTGTGCCCTATTTTTTCATGTACATATCAAAGAATGAGTTTTGAAACATGACAAGATTTTGGTAAGATTACAGGATGTTTCGCCACTTCTGGCAAAGCTGACCTGCCTTCCACCCACTCTCAACACTCCCTCAACAATCTCTGGGTCAAGTTTGTCCAAATTACTCTCTCCCTTTTGAATGCCTCATTTTAAAGCAGAAATTTCCTCACTGAAATGTTCTCTTTGCACAAAAGATACAAATGGCTTTTTCTGCCATAATCAAATCTTCAACACAAAGCACTGAACTCAGATTCTCAGGTAACTGTGGCTTTGTTTTCTGCTTACAACTTTTCTGTTCAGAGTTTTCTGCATTTTCTTTTTTCACCTTCCATTTCAGAACTTCCAGAAACTTACGAATCCATGCTACCACTCTTTTCAGATGTGTCCAGTCTGAGAAGTAATTCAAGAGTTGACTTGTAGGAAGTTCCTTTTCATCAGTCACAGTAACACAAGCACAGATCTTTTATTTCACTTCTGGATCATTGTCCAGAATTAAGCTCACCTCTTCCTTTGCTTCAGGCCATTGAGATGGTGGCATTAAAAGAAAGCCTTGTCCATTGATCCAAACTTTTAATCAAAGAAATTCTTCAGTTTTCATGCCTCTTGAAGCTGAATCTGCAGGATTTAGTTTAGAGCAGATGTAGTTCCATTGTGAGGCTTTTGAATGGGTGTGAATAATGGCGATTCTGTTTGCTATGTAAGTTTTGAATCTTTTCGTTGTGTTAGCTATGTATTTCAGTACTGTAGTGTTGTCCGACCAAAAGAAAGATTCATCCAGCTGAAACTGCAACTCTGCTTTCAACATCCTGTCTAAGCGTACAGCTAGAACGGCTGCTGCCAATTCTAGTCTTGGTATGGTCGTTTAAGTGCCACTACTTTGGCCTTTCCTATGGCGAATGCCACATTCACTTCTCCCTTGTCATTTAGGACTATGAGGTAAGACGCAGCTCCGTACCCAGCCTCACTTACATCTGAAAATTGTGCAACTGTGCAGATGCTATGCTCCCGAAATCTTTGCATGTGAAGCATCTGCTCATGCTAAAGGTGTTTAAAAGAATCAACTCATCAAGCCATTTTTCAAAGGGACCTTTTCATCCCATGGAAATTTGATCCTACAGATTCTGCAAAATTTGCTTGGTAGAAAGAATGATGGGTGACAGCAACCCCAAAGGATCATAAATTGAACCGGGAGAGCTTGAGAGCTTCTCACAATGGATAAAATGCCACGTCTCGTTATTGAGTGTTGTTTGATGACTATACTGAAAGTGAATGCATCCTTTTCTACATCCCACTCAACACTCAGAGCTCGCTCCATGGGAAGATGGTCTTTACTGAGGTCCAGCGTCTTCACTGCTTTGGCTCGGTTTTCCAGAGTGATTACACTGAGAATGGAATGGTCATTGCAAATCCATTTGTTAAGTTGAAAACCTCCCTTGCGACACTTCTGTTAGTTGATCATACAGAGATGAAGCTTGGTCCACTGTATTTACAGCTTTTAAACAATCATTGACATAAAAATTCTGCCTGATGGTGTTAATTACATCTTCTGCATAATAATTTTGGTTATCATCAGCTGTCTTTAGCAAGGCAAAGGTTATATATGGACAACCATTCTGTGCTCTTCGAGGTCTTTTGTAATGTCTCCATCTGGCCACCAAAGAAAATGTTGAAAATGTACATCTTCCTTGGCCACTCTAACCTGGAGGAACATCCTTTCAATATCAGTCACGAAGGCAATGGGACCTTGATGAAATCTAAGCAGAACTCCTAAATTATTTGTCAAGTCTGGGCTTTGCAACAGTTCCCCTTCTGTCACTCACTCAACGTTGTGTCGATGTAGTGGCACTAGGGGGTCGCCCTTAGGAGTCCCAAAACCTCAGATCTTTGAGAAAATGCCAATGAGAATTGGCGAGTGGAATTTGCATGCCACTCCCCCAGACATACGGGTATAAAAAGGAGCTTGCCTGCAACCACTCATTCAGATTTTTTCTTCGGAGCTGAGCGGTTGTGTGTCAGCAAGCTGTCTTCCACTACCTGTCAATTCACCTCCCAAGAAGCGTTTGTTGTTGGATATACGGTGCATTCCAGCGGCTTTTCTCTCCTTCTGCACAGATCTGTGCAGATTACGCCCCTGGGCACTTCGACAATGCTAAGAAAGTTTATATTCCTGTAAAAAAGTATACTAAGGGCCAGCTTAGTGTCCCTTTCGGAGCTCCGGAGCAGGATGAGTGCTCGATCGCTGCATCGGAGTGGGTACTGGCGATGTCAGATGCCGAGGACTCGACTGGGCTGCCACCATCGGGTCAGCCCGCCCTGTTTGAGGCTGATGGTGAGATGACCGCCATGCTTGCCTGGGCCGCTGCATGTGCCGGGTTGGAGTGGAACCTTCCACCCTCCCGAGCCCTCGCGGCTAGATGATTGGTTCCTGGGTTTGTGGCACCACTCACAGCTACGCCCCCACCCCCCGGTCCCTTTCTTCCCGGAAGTGAACAACGAGCTGATGAGGTTGTGGAGGGCACCTTTTTATGCCAGAAACAGACCTCTCAGCTCATCCGCTCTCACTACCCTCGATGGTGGGGTGGCCCACGGGGTATACGGAGGCCCCTTTAGAATCCCTTATCATGTCTGCTCACCGGAGGCATCCTCCTGCAGTGGCGAAAGCCCAGGCGGCTCCGCCTCAGCCCAAGCCCAGTTCTCGGCCCCAGCGTAGAGCCCCCCCCCACAGGAAGCTGACGTCCCCCACCATACGGGCCGGCACGAGGACCCGGAAGGCTCCTAAGTGCCCCTGAGAAGGACGACCCAGGGAGCGAGCTGCAAACCCGGTGCTGGTATCCAGACCACTCCATCCCCTGGTGGAGGGCCGGGAGGTAAATCCTTAGTTTCCTTTTCTTTTATGTTCACCGCACCTTAATGGGCTGCGGAACCCACATTCTCAATGAAAGAGCAGTTTCCTCACTCCCTGGGTCACATAGCCAATGTTTATGACCGCCGTTATCATGGCAACCTGGCACTAAGCACCTGCGACTTAGTGCCAACGCGGGCCCCCGGCCTTCGCACATCCGGTCACATCATACTCACACCCACAGCCAGGTGGTTGTGACGGACTACGAGGATGGTCAAAAAGTCCCTCCTCCCCCGTCACCAACCCCCCACCCCCGACGCCGGGTACATGGAGCAAGATAAGTGCTTCGAGGGTCCCCTCAGCGCAGCCACGATTTCGAGACCGAAGCGATGCTCCTCAAAGTGGCATCCCCTTCTCCCTCCCGCTGCGAGGCCCCACCCACAGGTACGTTAAACGCAATCGTCCGCTTAGTGCCCCTCACCTGGAGCTTGGACACATGGCTAGCACTTTCCAACCCATTGCAGTGGTTGGCCAGGACCATCCGAGTTGGATACGTGATTAAATTCGCCAGGCGCCCGCCCCGGTTCAGTGGAGTCTGCTTCACTTCGGTGAAGGGCGAGAACGCCGCAACTTTGCATGTGGAGATCGCAACCCTTCTGCGCAAGGGCGCAATAGAGCCTGTCCCTCCAGCCGAGATGAAGGGTTTTACAGTCCTTACTTCATCGTACCAAAGAAAGGCGGTGGGTTGTCCAATTTTGGACCTGCGAGTTCTGAACCGGGCCTTGCACAGACTCCCGTTCAAGATGCTGATGCCGAAGCACATTTTGGCATGTGTCTGGCATCAAGATTGGTTCGCGGTGGTAGACATGAAGGATGCGTACTTTCATGTCTCGGTTCTACCTCGACACAGACCCTTCCTACAGTTTGCTTTCGACAGCCGGGCGTATCAGTACAAGGTCCTCACCTTCGGCCTGTCCCCTCGCGTCTTCACAAAAGTCACAGAGGCAGCTCTTGTCCCGTAAAGGGAAGTGGGCATCTGCATGCTCAACTACCTCAATGACTGGCTGATTCTAGCTCACTCTCGAGAGTTGCTGTGCGCACACAGGGACCTCGTGCTGAGGCACCTCAGCTGGCTAGGGCTTCAGGTCAACTGGGAAAAGAGCAAGCTCTCCCGGTTCAGAGCATCTCTTTTCTCGGCATGGAGTTAGACTCAGTCTTGATGATGGCATGCCTCAAGAGCGAGCGCGCGCAGTCGGTGCTAAACTGCCTGAAGTCATTCAAGCAGAGAACATTGGTTCCACTGAAACACTTTCAGAGGCTCCTGGGGCATATGGCATCCTCGGCGCCGGTCACACCACTAGGGTTAATGCATATGAGACTGCTTCAGCACTGGTTTCAGACTCGAGTCCCGAGATGGGCATGGCGCCGTGGCACACATCGCGTGGCCATCACACCGATCTGCCGCCACTTGTTCAGCCCTTGGACAGACCTTGCATTTCTACAGGCAGGAGTTCCCCTACAGCGTCCAGGCACGTCGTCATTATGACAGACGACTCCAAGTGAGGCTGGGGCACTGTGTGCAACGGGCACGCAGCCACTGGCTCCTGGACAGGACCGCGACTGTGGTGGCACATCAACTGCCTGGAGTTGCTGGAAGTATTGCTCGCCCTGTGGAGGCTTTTGCCGTTGATCCAAGGAAAGCATACGTTGTCCGGACGGACAACACAGCGATAGTAGTGTATATAAATCACCAAGGCAGCTTACGCTCATGTCGCATGTCGCAACTCGCCCACCATCTCCTCCTATGGAGTCAGCGGTGATTGAGGTTGCTGTGGGCCACTCGCATCCCGGGCAACCTCAACGCCACAGCGGACACGCTGTCACGGCAGGTGATGCTCAGGGGAGAGTGGAGACTCCACCCCCAGGTGGTCCAGCTGAGTCAGTTCGGCAAAGCACAAATAGACCTATTTGCCTCCCGAGAAACCTCCCATTGCCCGCTCTGGTATTCTCCAACCCAGATGCGCTGGCACACAACTGGCCCCAGGGGCTGCGCAAGTATGGCGTTGAGGGAGGCTACGTGCAGACCGGTGCACCTGCTACTATGCACGTAGCAGCTTGCTTGCACCTGCACCGGCAGTCCACGTAACACGGTTCAGCTAGTTATGGCATTTCATATAGGGACCCCTAGTGTCACTACATTGACACAACGTCGAGTGAGTGACAGAAAGGGAACGTCTCGGTTACTATCGTAACCTCCATTCCCTGATGGAGGGAACAAGACGTGTCCCCCCGCCACAACGCTGTACTACCCGCTAAAATGGCCGGGACCCTGTCTCGGCTCCTCAGTACAAAACCTGAATGAGTGGTTGTGAGCCAGCTCCTTTTATACCTGTATGTCCGGGGGAGTGGCATGCAAATTCCACTCGCCAATTCTCTTTGGCCTTTTCTCAAAGATCTGAGGTGTTTGGGGCTCCCAAGGGCGACCCCTAGTGTCACTACATCAACACAATGTCTTGTTCCCTCCATCAGGGAACGGAGGTTACGACAGTAACAGAGACATTCTTTATTCAAGGAAGTCCCCCCAAATGTTGATGCATAGTCGAATACCACACGCAGCATCTTTTTGCATGGGTGCTTAACTCCATGGTGTGGTATATACCACAACTTTCCTTTTTCTAGCTCCAGTTGGTCACTTGGTACGATCTCTGCATACCTCTTTGCAATCACATCGTTCATGAACTCCTTGTACTCAAAGAATGATGCATCTCTTTTGAAACTTTTCAACAAGTGCTGTGCTTGTTGCTGTGCCATGCTCTTATTGTTTGGCATTTTTACATTGGATTCACGAAAAGGCAAATTTAAATAGTAATGTCTGTCTTTGAGTTCTACAGTCTTCGAGATAGTGTCCATGAATTGCTGATCTTCTACTGACATTTCTGTCTTTTCATCGTACTGCTGTTCAATGAAATCTTGATTGTACTGTTTGATCAACAGCTCCACCAAATTTTCAGCCAGTCATCGAGGTAGTTGAGCATGCAGACGCCCACTTCCCTTTACGGGGCAAGAGCTGCCTCTGCGACTTTTGTGAATGGACACTATTTACTTGCATTTCAGGGGCATTATCCTCATCATTCATACCATGATTAAGCGGACCGTTAATGACCCAACCAAGGAGAGTTTTCACAGCATACGGTCCATTACCTTCACTTAACTATTCTCCATGGTTCCAGGGCCTTTGGAACATTGACACCTATAAACAGCCCAATGCTTTAATTTATTGGCATAAAATCAACATCCCTCAGGTAAGACCACTTTCTAATGTCCTTTTCTTTAGGAATGTTTTCTTATGGGTAACTGGGATTGATTGTTGGTAACTGAGATTGATTTCGGTGTATATACACATCAGGTAATTCTAGAAATTCATTTTCCTTTAGAGCAGCCACTTCTAATCCAGAAACTCTGTAACTGGTCACAAGTTTTTCCTGACCCATAGTTTTCAGAAGTATTTTCATTTCTCTTCCTGCAGTATTTAATTGGGCCATCAATTCTTCTGTGCAAAACGTTGCAGAGCTACCTGGATCAAGGAACGCATATGTCTGCACAGTTTTGGTTCCCTTACTCAATTTCACATTAACGGGAACTATAGAGCACAATCTTTTGAACCAGCCCCAATATATTTCCCATCTTTCAAGGAAACCAATGCACTTGATATTTGATCTTTTGAAAAGACTTTAGGAATTTGGTCTTTTCTTTGAATTTCCTTATTCTTGATATGTAGAATGGTTGGGTGACGTTGGTGACAAATCTGAAAAGTCTTGCAGTTTTGACAGGATTTGCTCATATGCCCATGTCCCAAACATCCAAATCGCAATCCTTTTGCCTTAATAAATTCCACTTTTTCTTTGTTATGTTTACCTTTGAATGCATCACAAACTTCCATTGTGTGGTCTTTACCACAAAACATGCATGGCTTTTCCACTGCATTTGAGGCAGTATGACTTAATTTCAGCTTGTCATTCATCTTTTCTGCTACCGTTACTGTGGTAGCAAAACTGCTACCTCTGCTGGCAGATTTGATACTGGGCTTTGCAGTTGTTGTTACTTTAGACATTCCCCTCTTGTCTGTTGGTCTTTGTATGTCAAATACAGGATCCTATGCAGCTCGTGTCTCTCATTCAATAAATTCAAGAAGATCTTTAAATTTGACCTCTCTTGTAACTATCCTGTATGCTGCAGGCAATTGTTCTCCACTTGTCGCGAAGATTGAAAGGCAGCTTGGAAACAATTGTTCTCAAATTGGCAGAATTTTCCAGCTCCAACAAAATTAACTTCTTGCATAGTGTTAAAGCAGCCACGAAGAAAGTGCATATGATGTTAGAGCTGGTCCATCCTCTGCTTTTAAAGCAGATGCTATCTTTATACTGTTACCAAAATTCCATTCAAGTTGCTGCTTTGCTTCCTTGTATCCTCTTTCAGGATCTATGTGCATTTAACTGCAAACCAAATTTTTGGGTTATCCAACTGTAAATTGCTCTAAATAATAGAGTCTGTCTTGCATACTCAGTCTTGTTTTCAATACCCTGTTCAAATGCTTTAATGAAGGATCTGAACTGCAGAGGATCTCCACCAAACACAGGAATTTCCCTCGTTGGAAGAAATTATGATTGCAGTTGCTTTACCAACAAAGCAGTTATTTCATTTTGTTTTTTTCAAGACATCTGCAAGATCTGTATTGTCCAAAGTAGATGAGTCCTTTTTATGTTTGAGTTTAAAAGCTTTTTTTGCTAGTTTGACTTGATTTGTTTGATTCTCGCAGGTGCAATATATTCAGTAGATGGATAAGTACTGCTTGTGTCAGACTTTGCACTTCCTTTTGTGCTGTTTGAGCTAATTTTTTTCGAGGAGTGATTCAGATTTTAGAAAAACATTTACCTTTGCATCTGCTGCAGCCATTTCAGATTCCAAAGCAAGCTTTTCCTTTTTTGCTTTTAATTGAGCCTCCTCCATATCTAAAATATGCTTTTGCTCCAAAGCTTGGGCATTAGCTTTTAGTGCAGCATGTTCTGCTTCAGCTTTCAGAAAAGCAGCAGAGGCACTCAATTTGCCTTTTGAAGAAACTCTAGATGATTTTCGGGAAGTTCTTTTAGAGGACTTATCAGTGGCCTGAGATACACTATCTTTAGGCCCAACAGCACCTTCCAAGACCTCATCATTTGTATTTTTTGGATTTTCACCCATCCATATTTCAATCTTATTCAGAAATTCCCTGAAGATAATTAATTTCGGCTCATACCAATCTACGTGGTCAGCCTCCTTTTCATCATCATCCAACAAACTTTGCAATTCCATAAAATCCACCAACACGGTGTTAAGTTTCGACATGTTTAGCGACAGTTTCTTTATTTTCGCCAGCTTCAAAGCATTTATTTCGTTCCGCTTTCTCGTCAAAGCTCCAAGCTTTCCTCTGCGAGATGCGAGCAACTTAAACTCTTTCTTCCATAATCTCCTTTTCAGCAACATCATCCATTATGCATCAAGCATAAACTTCACTTCATCAAATCATGCTTGCGCAATAACTCAACAATATTCCGCTGCATCAGCATTGTAAATCAGCATTCCATTTCCACAATACATAAGCACGGTGGCTTAGCGAATTAAACTCTTCACCATGTATTCACGAAACTCTTAATTTCTTCTCCAGCTCATGGTGCAAACTTCATATTCCTTGCAATTTTGGACTTTAATGTGTTGGCCTTTCTTTTTAGGCCATGGATTCAGGGAACAGTGATCATTTTTGCACACACTCAACTCCAAACGCCGTCTTCATTTCAAGAATTAATTTTGTTTATTAAATGCAAAGTGTTTTATTTCAAAATGGTTTCTAAATTCAGTTAATAAAAAACAAAAATCCAAAACAAAATAATGAGGTGGTCAAAAACTGTGAGCAACCACCACCCCTCAAATCCAAACATTTGTTCTTCTCACTTCCTACACACTGCCCATACGTGGTGACATATACATTCTTACAACCCGACAGGTGAAAGAATTTACTAAAGTTCATAAATGCAAATATAAATATGCACATAGTAATAATACAAATACACAATTTATAATAAACTCAAATACTTAAATACAACACTTATAGATAAACGGCTACAACAGTGGGTGTATCAAATCTCACCGGATTATAACATGAAAATAATTTAAAAACTAGCAAAGGGCACACAGCTCGTGATTCACATGTCTGCTTCTCGCATGGCATCACGTGTTCCCCGGTTGGAAACTTTTGAGCTGAAATTGGCCACACCCCAAAGGTGTCCTGAGCCAATCAGAAGTGGCTTTGAGTCACATGGTCAACTGGTCTGTCCTTTAAGTTGATTTACACTCCTTTTTGTGGAGGATTCTCACAAACTTCCCACTCATAATAGTGCATGTTTAATCATGAACTTTTATATGTTGAAAACGGTGCAAGACATTCATTGTCATCAACATTCTCTACGTAAACAAGCAAACATTTACATACTAAATGACACTTTCATGAATATTCCACAAGTAACAAAACATGAAAATACCTGATTAAAGATTATACTCATCGATTTGTCAGTTATAAGTGATTACAAATCACTACACATTTTAAAAAGGAACTTCAGGATATAATCGTTAATTTGTCAGTTATAAAAGTGATCACAGGTCATAGTCATTTCCAGAATTATCTAGCAAGGCATGGTATTGTGTACATTTTTGGTCCAAATGCCTAAAGGCGAGGGAGGACAGCCTTGCTGGGTTCCCCTACCAAGAGAAATATCTGAAATTAATCCATTAGTTTGCACTGCCGCTAATGGTTGTTTTTAAAGTAACTTAATCCACCCAATAAAAAGTGTTCCCAAACCCGTAATTTTCCAAAATCTTAAAATAGTCCCATTCCACCCTACCAAATGCCTTCTCAGCATCAAGTGAGACTGCAGCAATAGGGGTCGGATTATTCGCTACTGACCTCATAATATTTATAAAATGTCTAATATTATCAGAAGAACTAAGACCATGAATAAATCCCACTTGATCTATATGTATAATAGATGTAATTACTCTGCTTTTTCGCTTAGCCAGAATTTTAGACAATATTTTTACATCTAACTAGATCAGGGAAATTGGATGATAACTCTTACATTAATTTGGGTCTTTATCTTTTTTAAGAATGAGAGTAAGGGCTTGTGTCATGGTTGGCGGTTATTTACCTTTCTTTAATGACTGTGTAAACTAACATAAGTGGAGCCAGTTCTGTGACATAAGATCTAAAATTCTGCAGCAAAACTCTGGCCCCAGTGCCTTACCTGTTGGCAAGACTTTACCTCAACAAGCTCCTCCAAAGTAATATCTGAGTCAAGTCACTCGTTAATTTAGGAAGTTCTAATGGCTCTACAAAGTTGCTAATATCTTCATCGGTAGACAGATGTGGAGATATAAAGATCAAAATAGAATTCTTAAGGCTTTATTAATATCTGTGGCAGAATTAAATATATTACCTCCAGAAGACTTCACTGAAGAATGTATCTGGCAAGGGGTTTCCCTGCTTTGTCCCCCAACTCAACATATGCCTGTGTAGCCCTGAATAACCAAAACTCTACCTTCTGTGACAAAATAGTATTGTACCTATACTTCAGCTGAGTCAACTCTCCAAGACCATTGGATGACATTCAGTGCTTCAGCACTGTTTCAGCACTTTTAATACTCTTCCAATTCAATGAATTCCTGTGCTTTGATATTTTTAATGAATGAGGCATATTGTATGATCGCCCGCCCCCCCCCCCCAAGAACTGCCTTAAGCACCTCCCATGTCACGCCCACAGAGGACACTAAGGACCAATTGGTTTTTACATAAACATTGACTTCTGTCTTTAACATTTGTTGAAATGCTGGCTCCTGTAGAAGGGATGTGTAAAAGCACCATCTATGAGATTTTATTTTCTCTATATGCAGCAACATCTCTAAACACACCAAAGCATGATCTGAAACCACAATTTTCCCAATTGAACAGTCAGTGGCAAATGGAATAAGTGACTTAGAAATCTATTCTAGAGTAAATCTTGTGAACTGATGAAAAAAGGTTTAGTCCCTCCCACATGGATTCAGAAGTCTCTAAATATCTGTAAGACCAAGATTTTTTACACATCCTCTGTAGTGTCAACGTTGCTTTAAAGGGTCTACACACCTTTGCATCACTATGATCAAGGACTGGATCCATTAAAAGATTGAAGTCTTCACCCAAAACCATATCATGAAGGATCCCAGCTGCTTGTAGCTTCCCCTCAAGATCTATTAAAAAGTTCTGATCATCAGCGTTGGGTGCATGTATTTCAGTCAAAACAATGAGTCTTCCTAAATTCTTTGATCTGTTTAAGATTTGAATTGTTAATGCTTACTTATAAATGTAATGACTCCTCTGCTCTTACTCGAACCAGCACTACAAAACACATGCCCAACCCATGCCCTGCCAAGTTTTTCAGCTTCCTGTGGAGAATTGCATTTCTTGAAGGAACACTATAAAAAAAAAAATTCTGCTGAAGATACCACCTTCCACATTTTTATTGGGTGCCCCAGCCCATTAACATTGCACATGGAGAGAAAAATTTTACCTATATTAAAGTGTGACATGTTGATATGCAAAGAAAAATTGTGTACCCAAGGCTAAATTATATAGACCACTATCCAAAAATGAAGTAACCATATAAATCCTTAATAACCCACAGAACATAAATGCGCTTCAACCTCGTGCATTACAGTCCCAACTGGTGTTACCAGACTGCTCAAGTTCAGTGACACACACCTCTTTGTTCGGGGCAATGGAGTCAGGAGACAATGAAGCAGTTTCAAGGTCAGTTCTTTAATTTGCCATTTTTCACACAACACACACACACGATGGTAACCGTTGTTGTAAACATAAAGGGATAATATTTCTCAGAAGCTCTGTCTGTGGTAGCTTTCTGGTCATTCTCTCTCCTCCTCTGATGCTCTGGCATGCCTTTTAAGTCTCCCTCCACCATCACTATAATGAGAGACAGGTGTTAGAGATAATTATGAGCCAGGTGAAGAGCCTTACCGCTCTCCCTCTCCCGCAGACCAACACATGCCCCCACCGCTGACTCAGGCCGGGGCAACATCTGGTCTGCCTACTCCCCCCCCCCCCAATACATTTCTGGAGAGAAAGTCAGCCACAGCCATCTGCGCCCCAGTCTGTGGATCACCTTGAACTTAAAAGGGCTGGATCTGCACGTTAGTATCCTTCATGCGGTGGAACCACTGCAGAGGAGCGTGATCAGAACAGAAGGTGAAGGCCTGCCCCAGCAGGTAGTAGCGGAGGGTCACAACAGCCCACTTAAATCGCAAGACGCTCCTTGATCGTACTATATTTTGTCTCCCTGAAGGAAAGCTTACGACTAATAAATAGCACTGGCCATTCCTCCCCCTCCCCTTCTGTGAGAGCACCGTGCCCAGCCCCCTGTCAGATGCATCAGTCTGCAAAATAAAGGGGAGAGAGAAAAATCAGGCATATGTAGAAGCGGCCCCCCACACAGCGCGGACTTTACTGCAAGGAAGGCCTTTTGGCACGACTCTGTCCACTGGACCAGATCGGGAGCCCCCTTTTTAGTAAGGTCAGTCAGCAGGCTAGTGACATCATAATAACTAGGCACAAACCTTCGGTACTAGCCAGCCAGCCCCAAAAACTGCCTAACCCCCTTTTTGGTCTTGGGCACCGGGCAGGCTGCAATCGCTGCAGTTTTGTCAACCTATGGACGCACCTGCCCATGATCCAAGTGGAACCCCAGATACCTACCATCCACCCACCCAATTGCACACTTCTTCGGGTTGGCCATGAGTCCCGCCTGTCTCAGCGCTCTCAAGACAGCCCTCAGATGTTGCATATGCCTTCTGCCAGTCATTACTGTAAATGATGATGTCGTCTAGATATGCGGCGGCATATGCCATGTGCGGTCTGAGGATCTTGTCCATAAGGCGCTGAAACGTGGCCGAGGCTCTGAACAAACCGAAGAGTCACAAATTGGTGTAATCTGAACGCTGTGGAAAAAGCCATCTTTTCTCGGGACATTAAAGGGATCTGCCAATAACCCTTTGTTAAGTCCAGCATCGAGTAAAATTGAGCCGCACCCAACTGATCAAGTAACTCTCGAAATTTGGACACCGCGTTCACTTTCCAGTAGTCAATACAGAAGACAGGGGGAATAGGAGAGACAAAGGGGAAGGGTCCTCTGGACCAGGGGTGGGGTTTGGGCGGGGCTGAGGGGAGGGAACATGAGGCACAGGGGGTGGAGAAAGAGAGAGAGAGAGAGACTGCTTCGCCACCTCCTGGAAACACCGCCATGTAGTCCTCTGCCAGCTGGACGGCTTCCTCCAACAACGCCGGGTGGTGGCACTGGACCCACTTGGACATGCCTCGGGGAAGTTGGGAGACGAACTGCTTCAGTACCACCAGATCGACAACTTCCATGACACCGCGGGTTCCCCCCACCAGCAACCATTTCCGTAAGGCCTAGAGACTTGAAACTTGGTCAGATGGTTGTAGTTTTGCTCACTACTCAGAAACACTGACTCGGCCAAATCGGTCAATAGGGGGTGCTACAGCGATCATAAACGTGAAACGGCTCATAACTCCTAGTCCATTTGTCGTAGACTCAAGCAAATCCTTGGCTCAAACCAAACAAAACATCAGATTTAATTTCCGATTATAAAAATTTTCCGCCATCTTGGATTTTTCATAAACCTACTTTTGCAAACTAGTCCTAGGTTTTTCCATCCGATCAGGACCAAACCAGTGCTAAAGATTCTGAGTCTCACTATCAAAAAGTTATCAAAAAGTTTGAACTCTCGACTCGAGCTAGCTACAGTATGCGAAAACATTGGAAGTAGGAGTGGCCAATTTTAAGTAAATGGCTATAACTCTTGAAGGAAATGAGATCTTCACCAAATTTGGCATGCTTATGTAAGAGGTCAATCTTTGGTTACCCAGAAAAGTGAAACTGTTAAAAACTATGAAACTGTTAATCCTATTGACTTCAGAATTTGCATACATTGTCTTTGTCTCAGCTGCCATCATTGTCTATATGGACATTCACGTATGTTGAAAAACATGGCTGCCATCGGCCAATCAAATTTCAGCAGCTATTACACAAGGTTAACAATGACCGATCGGAAAGAAACTTGGTGGACCTAACTGACTCTTGGTCTGAGAGGGTTGTGCAAAGTTAAAATAAAAAAATCTGCCACTAGGTGGTGCTATCATGATTTTTGTAGGTGTTAATGGTTGTATATAATGCAGTGTTGTCAAAAAACACAAGAAATATATATCACCTGATAGCTCTTCTAATTCTAAACAACTCAAGCATTGGTGTCTGTCAAACTGTACGGTAAATATTTCAGATAATGTTAAAAACCTACTTTTGCAAACGAGTCCTAGGTTTTTTGCTCGATCGGAACCAAACCAGTACAGAAACATACTCGAGTCTGATTATCAATAATTATAAAAAAAGTTGAAATTTCGACTCACGGTTGGTAAGTGGTGCGAAAACGTTTGAAAGGGCGGGCCATTTTTACTAAAATGGCTATAACACCCGAAAGAAATTAGATATTTTCACCAAACTCGGTACACGTGTATGAGCTCAATCTGAGGTCACGGTAAAAAAAAAAAAAATCGTGGAGTTTGGCCACTTGGTGGCGCTAGAGAAAAACAGCACTAACTACGCAATCGTTAGTCCGAGTTGAAAATTGGCATGCAGTGTCTTTGTACAAGGTGCCATGACTCTATGAGGACATTGGCAGCCATGTTTGAGATACGCCATCGGCCAATGAAGTTTGAGCACCTATTAGACAAGGTTAGCGAAGGCCGATCGGCACAAAATTCGGTGGGCCTACTTGACTCCTGCCCCTAGAGGTCTGTGAGAAATTTGAAAGAAATCGGCCAATGGATGGTTTTACGCCTCTGTAATCACATGGTTTTTCCACACAATGGCTGTGTTCCAATTCAAAGGCTGCATCCTTCGAAGGACTCAGATTTCAAAGGCCACGCCTTCGAAGGCCATGAAGGTTGGACTGAGCATTGTTAATTGGGACAGTCTAGCCTACGGAGGACTGTTCTTGTCGCCTAACAACTGTGACAGCTGCCGAGTGACTAACGTTTGTGCTGGACTTTTGAAAGTTATATTAAACTGTATAAAAACAAAACAGGGTTCACACTGTCTAAATATTTTCACCATGGTCCATTTCTGTATATAATATAGAATATAAACTATATAAATCACATCTTAGAAAAATATGTCAACCACTATAAAAGTTTTTTTTTTTTTTTATCATTAGATATTTGAGTAAGTTGAAACCCAATACTTGCATTTAAAAGTGTAATTCGGCAATTTCTCAAAAAAATCCTGTCGTCACAGGCACGCAATGAATTCTGGGGTAGGCAAGGCCGCGAAAGATCCATCTGTTGTATCCTTCATTTCATGGGAAACGAAGGATGCATTGAGGCGCCTCTTCAAATTGGGACAGCCTTTGTCGCGCAGCAGTGACGCAATCGGCATTCGAATGCGACCTTTGAAAGACGCAGCCTCTGAATTGGGACGCAGCTATAATTCATATCATTTGTTGGATCTCCTCATACTGAACAACTTTGCCTCAAGAACCACTGCTGTCAAATCAAATTGTTCATTAAATATTCATGATTATGTAAAAAAAAAAAAAAAAAAAAAAAAAAAAAAAAAAAAAAACACACTTTTGTGAACTAGTCCTAGGTTTTTCACTCAACCTCAAAACCAAATGCAGTACAATTCTTTGGACTCTCTAGGTCAATTAAAAAAAAAAAAGTTGAACTTTACTCTTTGGGTAGCTATAGTGTCATTTATTGATAATGGCGGCGCCGCGGATGGCTGCCTCGGTGCGGAGCTCCTCAGTTCTTTTGTTGTTTTTGTTTGTTTGTCCTGTGTTTAGTAATCTTTCTCCAGTCAGTTTTAACAGACGAACTGCTGAACATTCAACAGCATATACCAGACAACCTTTTCCTGGTTTTTGAATATTCAGATGTTTTGCTAGACATTTTAGCTGGAGGCGCAGCTCTGCTGTTCAAGAGACGCAGGCGAGGGAGATGAGCCGGTGCGCTGGTCAAACTCCGTCGGCACGGATTTCGAACAGCGCTGCCGAGTATTCACTTAGCGAATCTCCGCTCTCTTCCTAACAAAACGTATGAACTACATCTCCTCACCCGCACAAACAAGGACTTTAACCTCTGCCTTGTGCTTCACAGAAACCTGGCTGAGTGAAGCCATTCCAGACTGCGCGTTACATATGCCAGGCTTCCAGCTGTTCAGAGTGGATTGTATCAGAGTTAACGGGGAAAAACGAGATTCGGTGGAACATGCTTTTATATCAATGAAAGTTGGTGTACAGATGTAACAACGTTAAAGAGGATGTGCTGTCCTAATTTGGAAGCACTCTTTATTAACTGTAATCCTTTCTACTCGCCACGAGTGTTTTCCTCGTTTATTCTGGTGAGTGCGTATAATCGCACCAAACACGTGTTTGAAAGTGCTGCAACAGCTGGCTGATCAAATCACAGACAAGGAACAACAATACCCGGACTCAGTTATTATTATTCTCGGGGATTTTAACAAGCAAATCTCACACGTGAACTGCCCAAATACAAACAGCACATCACATGCCCCACCAGAGACAGGAACATACTGGATCATTGTTACACAACAATAAAGAATGCATATTGCTCTGTCCCTAGAGCAGATTTGGGACTCTGATCACTGTCTGGTTCATCTTCCAACCTACAGGCAGAAATTAAAATCAATCAAGCCAGTAGTAAGGACTGTAAAGAGATGGACTAATGAAGCAGAGCGGCAACTACAAGCCTGCTTCTATTGCACAGATTGGAGTGTTTGAGGCTGCAGCCACAGACCTGGATGAGCTCACAGATACCGTTACATCATATATCAGTTTCTGTCAGTATTCCTACTAGGACTTATTTAAAAGTTCAACAACGACAAACCGTGGTTTACAGCAGAGATCAGACAGCTTCGTCAGGCCAAAGAGGATGCTTACAAGGTGGAGATAAATCTTGTACAATCAGGCCAGGAACACACGGAACAGGGAAATCAGAGTGGCTAAAAGAAGATACTCTGAGAAGCTGAAAAACAAAGTTTTCAGCTAACGACCCTGCATCAGTGTGGAGTGGCATGAAACAACTCAAATTACAGGACTCCTACCCCCAACCCTGTAGGGAACAAACAACTGGCTGATGACCTGAATGTGTTCTACTGCAGATTTGAAACGCCCAATCTCACACCCCACACCCACTCTGACCTTCACTTCACACAAACACCAACACCTCCTGCAACCCCCCTCCTCCCCACTCCTGCTACTCAACCTGCACTTAAGATCTGTGAAGATGATGTGAGCCGCACCTTTCGGAAACAAAAGACGAGGAAGGCTTCAGACCCAGATGGTGTCTCACCAGCGTGTCTTCGATCCTGTGCTAACCAGCTGGCCCCCATCTTCACACAGATCTTCAATAGATCACTGGGGCAGTGTGAAGTCCCATGCTGCTTCAAACACTCAATCATTATTCCTGTCTCAAAGAAACCAAAAATCACGGACTTAATGACTACAGACCTGTCGCCCTGACGTCTGAGGTCATAAACAATGAGAAACTGGTGTTGGCCTACCTGAAGGACATCACTGGACCCATTCTAGATCACCTTCAATTTGCATAGAGCAAACAGGTCCGTGTATGATGCAGTCAATATAGGATTGCATCATATCCTGCAACATCTGGACAGACCAGGGACATATGCAAGGATCCTTTTTGTGGACTTCAGTTTGGCTTTCAACACCATCATCCCAGCTATACTCCAGAATAAATTACACCAACTCTGTTCCCATGCCTATCTGTCAGTGGATTACCAGCTTTCTAATGGACAGGCAGCAGCTTGTGAGACAGGAGAAACTCACTTCTCATACCTGTACAATCAGCACTGGTGCTCCCCAGGGATGTGTGCTCTCACCACTACTCTTCTCCCTCTACACCAATGAGTGCACCGCAAAGGACCCCTCTGTCAAGCTCCTGAAGTTTGACAGTGGTGTCATCTGCATCGGCCTCAGAGATGATGATGAGTCTGCATACAGAAGGGAGGTTGAACAGCTGGCTGTCTGGTGCAATCAAAACAACCTTGAGCTGAACACGCTCAAAACGGTGGAGATCATTGTGGACTTTAGGAAAAACACCCCAACATTGACGCCACCCCCCCCCCCCTCACCACTGTGGCAGCAGTGGAGTCATTCAGGTTCCTGGGCACTACCATCTCACAGGACCTGAAGTGAGAGACCCACATTGACTCCATTGTGAAAAAGGCCCAGCAGAGTTTGTACTTCCTTTGCCAGCTGAGGAAATTCAACCTGCAACAGATGCTGCTGATACAGTTTTACTCAGCAGTCATTGAGTCTGTCCTCTGCACTTCAATAACTGTCTGGTATGGTTCAGAAGACTACAAAGGACAGTTCAGACTGCCGACAGGATTATTGGTTATCCCCTGCCCCCCCTTCAAGAACTATACACTTCCAGACTGAGGAAAAAGGCTGGAAAACTCACTCTGGACCCCACTCACCCTGCCCACTACCTTTATGAACTGTTGCCTTCTGGCTGACGCTTCAGAGCTCCGAGCACCAGAACCGTCAGTCACAGGAACAGTTTTTCCCTCAGGCTATCCATCTCATGAACAGTTAAATTGCTCCATTGAGCAATAACTATGTGCAATACATAGTTTAGTCTCTTATATTTATCCATCACATCCAACCTCTCCTGCCATTTCATTCCTCTGGCAAAAAAAAAAAAAAAAAAAAAACCACCACACAACATTTGCACTGTACATAACAGATTGTATTAGATTTGCACTACCCATGTGTATATGTATAATTCATTTTTTTTTTTTTTATCATTATCCATGTCTTGCTGCTGTTTTTGTATTATTTTTGTATTGTACACTGGAAGCTCCTGTCACCAAGACAAATTCCTTGGTATGTGTAAGCATACTTGGCAATAAAGCTGATTGATTTAGAAAATGGGTTTGGTCTAGTGTACAAATAAGCCCATAATTCCTAAACAAAAACTCAGAACTTCACGAAATTAGATGAGCACATGCGACATGATTCTAAACAAGCATGCAGACTTTTATGGAGATTGGACCATAGGTGGTGCTATGAGCTTTAAAAATCATGTATTTCCTTCGTAAATTGCCTGTATTGGCTGTAAATTGTCTATTCCATCTATAATCTAGGTGGTTACATGCTTGCTAAATAAAACATAACTTTTTTTTATGCATGTGCTTAAAGGCCTTAAACCGCTTGAACCCAGTTAATTGCTGCTCGCAGCTATATTTATTATTATTTCTCTTGTCATTATCTGTTTTGAGTATTAATGCTTTGGCAATATTGTATGCAAACAATCATGCCAATAAAGTACCTTAATTTAATTGAAAATTTGAGGGACAGAGAGAGAGGGGGACAGAGAGAGGGACAGAGAGAGAAACAAGTTGTTGGAACATTCAGGGTCTTCATTCTTCAACATTTGGGTTTAAAAGCACAGACCCAGAATTTAAAAAAAAAAAAAAAAAGAAAAAGTCGACATTGTTGTTCTAACTGAAACCTGGTGTCGACAGGATGTGCTTACCCACTGTCCCTCAGGCTACAATGAAATAATTGTGCCCTCATTTAAATTAAGTAGTCCATCACGGACGAGACTCAGGAGGGATTTTGGTGTGGTACAGGGAGGATCTAGCCAAACACATTTCTACTATTACACTTGGAAAATTCCACTGTTGGTTAAAACTAAACAATGAAATTGGCATTTCTACCACTGACACATCTCTGTACCATCTACAATCCTCCAGCGGATGAGGAATATCTGAACATCCACACAGAGATTAGCCGTTTCCAGGCCCAGGGAAATGTGCTACTGTGTGGAGACTTTAATGCAAGAACTGGCACTGAACCTGATAATATTGACCCAAAGGGCAACAAACATAACCAAACTAACATATATTAAAAGACACCACATAGCAAAACAAAGTAGACTGGAGAGCAGTAAAATGTATCAAGTCCAGCAGAGATACAGATGGACTTCAGACAGCACAGACAAATTTATCCAGGCCCTCAATTCTGAAGAATGGAAAAATCAAAATCACTACATTTATTCATAAAACTTTTGAAAAGAAAATGGTGTAAATTTGGCTGCAAATGAAATCAACTATATATTTCCAAAAAGCAGCCTGTAAAACAGAGTTGAAAAAGAAAAGCAAAAAAACATACTAAAAAAAAAAACAACCAAAACGAAAGTGGTTTGACACAGACTGCAAAACATTAAGAACTCAGAAAATTATCAAATCTGAAACACAATGAACCAAACAATACAGACAGACATAAGAACTGACTACTGTTCAAAATTACATCAATACAAAAACAATTAGAGTAAAAAAGCAACACCATCTCACCAAAAGCTTACACGAAATCAAACAAGTCAATAAATCAAGATCAGTTCTGGGATTTGTGGAATAATTTGAGCACAACCATACAAGACTTATCAATACAGAATGGAGAAATCTGAAAAAAAAAATAATAATAATAATAATTGAAAACTTAAAGAAATCCCACCAAAACAACTAAATGTGAATTATAATCAGGTCAAACAAAAACTACAAATATATGAACAATAAAAATAAATAAATCCACTTGACTTTCCAATTACACATGACGAATTGGTTCAAAAATGTAAAAGCCAAAAATGCAAAAAAAATCTTGTGGTGCTGACAGCATCTTCGATGAAATGCTGAAACAGCACACCTGAGCTGCAGACGGCCATCCTCATTATTCAACCTTGTACTTAATTCAGGCCATTTCCCTGACATCTGGAGCCAAGGACTTATTACCCCAATTCACAAGAGTGGAGACAAATTAGACCCTAATAATTTCAGAGGCATTTGTGTGAGCAGTAATCTGGGGAAGTTATTTAGTAGTATTTTAAATAGAATTCTAAACTTCCTTAACGGACACAGTGGCCTGAGCAAGAGTCAGATTGGCTTCCTTCCAAATCATAGAACTACGGACCACATTTACACCCTAAAAACCAAAAAAGGGAAAATATTTGCATGCTTTTAAATCAAAGCATTTGATTCTATTTGGCATGACGGAATATTACAAATTTTTATAAAGTGGTGTAGGAGGTAAAGTTTGACATCATAAAATCAATGTATTCACACAACAAAGGTGCAATAAGGATTGGCAACAAACAAACAAGAGTTCTTCACCCAGAAGAGAGGAGTGTGGCAGGGCTGTAGTCCGAGTCCAACATTTACATTCATGAATTAGCGGTGCAGTTGGAACAGTCTACAACCCCTGGGCTCACTCTGCAAGACAAAGACATCACGTTTTTGCTCCATGCAGATGACCTGGTGCTGCTGTCACCCACCCCACAGGGACTACAACAACTTCTGGACCTGCTGGAGAACTACTGCCAGAACTGGGCCCTGGCAGTCAACCTGAAGACAAACATTATGGTCTTTCAGAAAAAGCCCAGATGTCAGGAACACAGATACCAGTTCTCTCTAGGCAGCACCGCCCTAGAGCACACAATGCAGTATACTTACCTTGGCCTGATTATCACTGCATCAGGGAGTTTCAGTAAGGCAGTGAATGCACTTAAAAAGCTCTATATGCTATTAATAAAAAAAAAGTTCTATAATATTGAATTACCAATTCCAATCTGGTGTAAGATCTTTGATAGTGTTATACAGCCCATAGCACTGTTTGGAAGTGAGGTATGGGGTCCACTCAGTGATCAGAACTACACTAGCTGGGCCAAACATCCAACAGAAGCCCTACACACAGAATTCAGCAAATTAATTGAAATTACAAAAAGGAAAACATCCAATAATGCATGTAGGGTAGAATTAGGATGATTCCCATTGATTAACAAATTAAAACCTCAATTTTTGGATGCATTTAAAATAAAGTCCCACAGAATCACTACATTTTAAAAGCACTACAAAATGCAAGAACTGAACGCTGTTTAAAAAAAAAAAAAAAAAAAAAAAAAAAATTCTCAGTCAGCTAGTTCTGAGACTCACTAACCCAGTTAACACTACTAACACCAACCAGACTCAGACCAGCACTGCTTTTCAACCAAACTTCAGCATAAATCAAATCAATCTAAAATCACCTATCTGGAACATTGGGATCAAGAACCTATAACAAAGCAAATTACAATTCTATCGGACTCTAAAATCAAACTATGAATTGGAAGAGTATCTCCTGACTGTCAGAGATACAAAGCAGAGACAGATCCTGAGCAAGTACAGGCTCAGTGAGCACAGTCTAGCCATCAAGAGCTAGACACAGAAAAACATGGTTACCCAGAGAAGATAAAGTGGTAGAGAAAGAGGGACAGGCCATGATCTGCATGAGCTCTTAGATTTTCTTCTTTATTTGGCGTTTTGAGATGAGTTAATCAAATTAACAAAATCTGAGAGAATACCACATACAGAACTGAACTTTGATGGAAAGAACTCAGAACATGCAGTATTTTTGTTTTTAAAAACCAAGTATTCAGTGCAGAGGATCAGACTCTAGCAACACAGCAGCTCAGGCCTGCAGGAAAATTGGAGGGACATTTAAAAAAAAGACTAGATACAACAATTCACAGAGGGAGAAGCAGTGAGTACCAAACTAAAACTGCACTAAATTCTCTTCTTTAAACATTTTTAATTTTGGGGATTTTTAAGCTAAAAAAAAACAAACAAAAAAAAACAGCTATGGCTATTCCAGACTCTGACATTCCTCATTGTTTCAATTCAAATGAGCCAGAGAAAATGAACCAGAGGAGCAGCTGCAGTCATCCCACTGCCATATGCAGTGGATCTCCCCACTCTACACAGACTGTGCCCATACAGTATCCAACTGATGTCAAAACTGAGTCTGCAAGAAAAATCTAAGCAGAAACTTTAGACAATCCAGAAACTCTGTTTGCAGATTTGTTTAAAACTGGAGAAGTCTGCAACCTCATTTTCTTCTGATCACCCCAGTGCCTGGCATAAAACCATAATCAGCCATTATCCCTCTGTAAAAAAAAAAGAGGGCATCTGTAACGGCTGGAAAGTCTAAATCAGAGAGCCACAGGACCCTGACAGCACAATGATAACTGTTAACATCTATAAAAATGGCACAGCCATGGTACAGGGGAACCTGAAGGCATTCCAGGCTGACTACAGTGCCATACATGAAATAATGAACCATGAGAAAATCTTATTAACAAGAGTCTTTCATCTGAGCAGAATCCACAGAGCAGCACCCCAGATCTCAGCCCTGCCCCTGCAAAATCTGCTGAAAATGAGAGGCATCCCCTGCCCTCCCTGCTCAAATCTATACCTCTGCTCCAGGAGCACTTCACAAGGCTGGAGATGGAGCTGGTAGAGCTCAGAGAAACAGTGCTCAAACAGAAGCAGCCTATGCACTCAGACACATGTGCATGCCACACTAAACTCTGGTAGAACACATCACACAGAGACTATCAGCCCTCACACAGCAGTTGAGAGTGCTTTAGACAGAGGACAGCTGTCAGAGTGAGCTGACCACACTGAAATTTCAGCTACAGGACAGAGAACAGTCCTCACTAGAGCTGAGGCAGCAGCTCAGAGTTACAGGAGGAGAGAGGGCAGAAGCGAAGTGAGATCCAGTGAGAAGTGCCCCCTGTCAAATGCCCCAGCACAGCAGCACTCATCTGACAGCAGCCCAGCGCCAACCAGCACAGAAGGACCTGAAATAGCCTATTGATTCAAATGGGAAATTCATTGATAAAGAAACTTTCCCGACACAGAGCTGTTAAACTCTGGTGTCCCAACACTGACAAAGCACTGGAGTTATTGACAGAATCCAAGCTGGGCCACCCCAGCCACATCATATTCCATACGGGCACAAATGACCTGCGGAGCCAACAGGACAGCGTGCCCAACTCTCTCAGAGCTGTTGTAGAGAAAGCAAGACACATTTCCCCCCCCAACTCAAAAATCATCTTCTCCACTCTGCTTCAGGAGGAAAGATTTGCATCCCCAAACAATTAATAAAATAAATGTTAGCATCTCCAGACACTGTACCCTTCTGCCCAATGTTCACTTGGCCCACCACCCAGACACTGACTGTCTGTATGATCACGTCCACTTATATAAGAATCTGGTGCATGTTCTGGCAAAGAGACTCAAAAGATATTGCTCTAAACAGGACCAACCAGACAAGCCCCGGGTGGAACGGAACCAGCCCCAGCCCAGCCCATCCAATGAGACACATTAAGAAACAGCCCACCCAGCACCTCATCTAGGGCCCCGCCCAGAGCTTCAGCACCCAGACAGGAGCCACACAGACAGAGAGATTACTCTATAAAAGTTACACAGCTCCTACAGAATACCACACATCACTGGAACCCCCACAGCAGATCCCGCACCAGCCAGGTAGGCAGAGCTATGCCCAGGTTGTCAGTGTTGGAGCAAACCAAGCCAACGCTGACCTTCAGGACATCCAACACATGCTGAGTATCATCTGCTCTCACTTAACTCATAACGGACAGTGGTTAAAAAAAAAAAAAAAAAGAAACCCACCATATACATAATCTCAGTGTAAAACTCAGTGAAAGAAAACAAAATTCCCTTTTTACTTTGTAAATGTTCAACATTACTCACATCGATTGTATTCACCATTTTTGAACTGTTGTGTATCTTTGTTTTCTCAAAATGGCAAACAAACCCTATAGATATTCTTAATAGTTTTGTGATGAAATCGCTTAGTATTTCCATGTGGAACATTCAAGGTCTGAACTCCTCAGCTTTTGGCCTAAAGAGTAAAAATTCTGACTTTGAGAGGAATTGAAGACTTGGATGTCATTATCTTACAGGAAACCTGGTGCAGAGGAAATGAGTCCACTGGTTGCCCCTCAGGATACAGAGATAATACTACCATCAGTCAAACTCACATCATTCACACAGGGGAGAGTCTCAGGAATCTGAACTGTCCATAGAACCAGTGTAGAATTAGATTTCATAGAATCACATGGTGCCCGATTCATTACTGGCAATAACAAATTTTCCTTCTTACCTCCCCAGACAAAACTGAACAAACAGTAAACTCACAGAAGGCAGCTGCTGCAGTATTTTAAACACCAGACTTTTAAACTTCCTTATGAAGCACAATGCCTTAAGTAAATGTCAAATTGGATTCATGCCAAAATGTCACATCTGTGTGGGCAGTGGTGGCTCAGCGGTTAAGGCTCTGGGTTACTGATCAGAAGGTCGGGGGTTCAAGCCCCAGCACCACCAAGATGCCACTGTTGGGCCCTTGAGCAAGGCCCTTGACCCTATCTGCTCCAGGGGTGCCGTATCATTGCTGACCCTGTACTCTGACCCCTAGCTGGGATATGTGAAAAAGAAGAATTTCACTGTATATGTGCAAATGTATAATGTGTGATAAATAAAGAAAATTATAATTATTAATTATAATTATAAAGCATTCGATTCAATCTGGCATGAAGGATTCTCAAACTTACTGACAGCGGTGTAGGGGGAAAAGCATATGATGTGATCAAATCAATGTACACAGACACAGTCAATGTGCTGTTAAAATTGGAAACAAAAGAACAGATTTTTTTTCTCCAGAGGTGAGGAGTGAGACAGGGCTGCAGTTTAAGCCCCATCCTCTTCAACATCTACAACCAATTGGCTAATAAACTAGAACAGTCTCCCATTCAAGGTCTCACTCTACATGACACAGAAATAGTGTCTCCTCTATGCAGATGACCTGGTTCTCCTGTCACTGACTAAAGAGGGGCTTAAAACAGCCTGAATCTGCTGGTGGGCTACTTTCAGTCCTGGGCCCTGACAGTCAACCACCAAAAAACTAAAGTTATGATTTTACGGAAATGTTCCAGATCTCAGGGACTAACACACACATTCACACTATCACACAGAACCACTGAAACCACAAAAACCATACACTTACCTCGGCCTGAAAAATCACTCCAATGGGTGACTTTACTTTGGCTGTGAATGAACTCAAAAAGAAAGCTGAAAAGGGCTTTCAATGCCATTAAAAGATCAATTAATTGACATTCCAATTCAAATCTGGCTCAAACTTTTCAAATCAATAATTGAACCAATTGCATTATATGGCAGTGAAGTGTGGGGTCCACCTATAAATTGTGACTTTGTAAATTGGGAAAAACATCCCATTGAAACTCTACATTCAGAATTTTGCAAAAGAACTCAAATTTCAAAGAAAAACACCAAAACAACAGATGCAGGGCAGAATTAGGCCAATACCCTCTCCTTTTAAACATCCAAAAAAAAGAGCCATCAAATTCGGGAAACACCTAAAGACAAGTGACCCCAGCACATACCATTATAAAGCCCTAAAATACCAAGAGCTGAGTGAGGCGAGGAGTCCCCTCTGCCAGTTGGTGCCGAGACTGACTGACCTCACTCCTGCAGAGATCAGACAGCCTCAGGATAAACACACAATCACTCAGACCAACCAAATTCTAAACACAAGAAAAGACAAATAAAATCACCAATTGGACAAACACCATTAAAATCCAACACAAATTGAAATGTTATTCTGCACTAAATTGAGTACACCGTGGCAAACTACCCGAGCACGGTGACTGATGTGAACTTAAAAGCATTGACAATGTACATTCTCAGCAAGCACAGCCTGAGCATAGAGATGGGGTGGCACAGCCTGAGCATAGAGATGGGGTGGCACAGACAGACGTGGGTATCCCGTGAGTTGAGACTCTGCTCCCACTGCAATCTGGGAATGATGCAGACAGAGCTGCACTTCATGGAATGTCCAAAATATGAAATCATCAGAAACCACTATTATCCCAAAATTAACAAGATATTTCCCCAATTTAATAACTGCACCCCAACTGAAAAACTTTTTATCCTTGGCGAAAAAGCTGAATGTGCAAATATAGCCACAAGATTTGTAGCATCCTGCCATCTCCTGAGGGACAACCACAACCAAGAAATGAACATTCGATAAATGTATTATTAAAAATGTAACCCTCCCACTCACACCACAAACCCCTCATTACACATTATCTACGTGTTTAATTCAGTTTATATAGTTCATTAGTTAAAGTTGATACATAATTGATCAATTTTTATTATCCATTTTTCTTTAATGATTTTCAATGTTTTTCCTTTTATATTGCTTGTACAAATCCTAATTCAGTTGTTCTAAACTATTTTCTATGTTGTTTTAAATGCTTTGGCAATACAAATGTACTTCTGTTATGCCAATAAAGCAACTTGAATTGAACTGAATTGAGAGAGAGAAGGACAGAGAGAGAGAGAGAGAATTTTCACACTCCTTTAAAACATTTTCAAAATAATCACCTTATGACAACAGAACAATTCATAATTCAAAATTGTGACAACTTAATTCAATTAAAACCCATCCATAAAAAAAACAAAAAAGAAAATGGTGTCAGCTGTACATAAAATTCCACCAATACCCCAAAAATCATTAAAAACAATCAGATTGTCATTTTGTAAAAAGCAAACTCTGCTTTAATTCTAGCAGCTATAAGGCCTTTAAATGTCAGTTCAGGGTCTACTGAATTTCCCCTCCCTTATTTTCCATTTTCTTGTCAACCATATTGCCAGCTTTGCTTCACCCACTATAAAGTTGAGAAATTCGCTTTCTCTCTGAAGCAACATACAAGTCCAAATATAAAATGTATTGCTTTAAATACTTCCCCAAATTTCCTAAACCATTCCCCCAAAAGTCTGAAACAACCCTTTCAGTCTAAAACAACATGGTCTAGAGACTCTTCAGAATTACAAAACAGACACCCCTTTTCCACAGTGGAATCGATGCGTGCCACATGCCTGTTCGTGGCTACCGCCCAGTGAATAACCCTCCACTGGAGATCCGCAGTGCGTTTTTCTGTGGGAGGCTTGTACAGGGACTTCCAGCAGCCCCTAGGGGATGAGTCTGGCCCAAATAGATCTAGCCCTTTTGATTCCTTCAGCTTCTTTAGGGAGGTATGATGAGAGACTTTCACACATGTTACATACATTGATTTCTTAGGAGGTTTCCTCAAATTTTGTTAGTTCTGAAATTGAGAATAAAGTCCTCCTTTGGTTGATCCTCAATAGCAGCAAAAACCTTAAACTCTGGAAAAAAAAAATGATAGCCTTCCACCTCCAACAGAGGTATCTTGTTGGCCTCAGAAAATTGTCTAAGGACCGAGGATAAAAATTAATTCGTTTTATTAAGTACCATCTTCATGAACCTGACAGACTTGATGCCCATCAGGCAACACATCTCCTCAGGAGACTTCCAGGTTTCACCAGCTCTCAGATCTGATATATTAGTACAACAAGCTTTTGCCATTAGAGTCCTTAAGCTCTTAAGGACTAACACCTTAGCTTCTATCAGGGGATTACTGAAAAGTGGTTCAAGTTTTATCCAGTCTCCAAGATTTGAAAAGTCTCTTTCCAATTTAAAAATGAATCTCCATGCTTCGATCACTGACTGATAGAAAGACAAAGTGCCACTCAAATCAAAGTCTGTCAGCCTTATTAAAAACAACTGCTTGTCATTTAAAAATGTCCACTTTTTGCAGCAAAGTGCAGGCTGTATCAATCCAATTAGATCCTCTAGAATATAGCAGTCTCTGTGCTGCCTGAAGTCTGAAAGTCATGAGTCGGCTTTGTACATCCATTAGTCCATGCCCACCTTCAGGAATGGGTAAAAAAAAAAAAAAAAAAAAAAAAAAAAAAGCACAGCTGCCTTCGTCCAATGACATCCAGACCAAAAAAAAAAAAAAAAAAAAAAAAAAAAAAAAAAAAACCCCCCACACACAATTAGACTCTTTTGTATCTCACGAACATCATCTGGTGGTTTAAGCAGTCATTTTATGCCAGAGCATGGAAACAACTAAATGATTGGCAACCAAAACCCTTCCCCTACATGATAGCTGAGGTAGCACCCAGTTTCATCTAGACAACTTGGCACACACCTTTTCCACCATGCCCTCCCCGTTCTTTCCCTGATACCCCTCCTTTCCTAAATAGACGGCAAGAATTTTTAGCCCTTCACTTCCCTATTCAACTCCACCTAGAAGTACAGGGGGATTTCTCTCTTGCCAATTCCCTATAATAAAACCTTTTTCCCAGTTGAATTTTGCAGATGAGGCCTTCTCATAGATTTTTAAACTTTTAACACTTACAGGTGCTGGTCATATAATTAGAATATCATCAAAAAGTTGATTTATTTCACTAATTCCATTCAAAAAGTGAAACTTGTATATTATATTCATTCATTACACACAGACTGATATATTTCAAATGTTTATTTCTTTTAATTTTGATGATTATAACTGACAACTAAGGAAAATCCCAAATTCAGTATCTCAGAAAATTAGAATATTACTTAAGACCAATACAAAGAAAGGATTTTTAGAAATCTTGGCCAACTGAAAAGTATGAACATGAAAAGTATGAGCATGTACAGCACTCAATACTTAGTTGGGGCTCCTTTTGCCTGAATTACTGCAGTAATGCGGCGTGGCATGGAGTCGATCAGTCTGTGGCACTGCTCAGGTGTTATGAGAGCCCAGGTTGCTCTGATAGTGGCCTTCAGCTCTTCTGCATTGTTGGGTCTGGCATATCTCCTCTTCCTCTTCACAATACCCCATAGATTTTCTATGGGGTTAAGGTCAGGCGAGTTTGCTGGCCAATTAAGAACAGGGATACCATGGTCCTTAAACCAGATACTGGTTGCTTTGGCACTGTGTGCAGGTGCCAAGTCCTGTTGGAAAATGAAATCTGCATCTCCATAAAGTTGGTCAGCAGCAGGAAGCATGAAGTGCTCTAAAACTTCCTGGTATATGGCTGCGTTGACCTTGGACCTCAGAAAACACAGTGGACCAACACCAGCAGATGACATGGCACCCCAAACCATCACTGACTGTGGAAACTTTACACTGGACCTCAAGCAACGTGGATTGTGTGCCTCTCCTCTCTTCCTCCAGACTCTGGGACCCTGATTTCCAAAGGAAATGCAAAATGTACTTTCATCAGAGAGCATAACTTTGGACCACTCAGCAGCAGTCCAGTCCTTTTTGTCTTTAGCCCAGGCGAGACTCTTCAGATGCTGTCTGTTGTTCAAGAGTGGCTTGACACAAGGAACGTGAACCCATGTCTTGCATACATTTGTGCGTAGTGGTTCTCCCCCACATTTTTGAATGGGTTTTGTTTCACAGTCCTCTCCAGGGTGCGGTTATCCCTATTGCTTGTACACTTTTTTCTACCACATCTTTTCCTTCCCTTCGCCTCTCTATTAATGTGCTTGGACACAGAGCTCTGTGAACAGCCAGCCTCTTTTGCAATGACCTTTTGTGTCTTGCCCTCCTTGTGCAACGTGTCAATGGTCGTCTTTTGGACAACTGTCAAGTCAGCAGTCTTCCCCATGATTGTGTAGCGTACAGAACTAGACTGAGAGACCATTTAAAGGCCTTTGCAGGTGTTTTGAGTTAATTAGCTGATTAGAGTGTGGCACCAGGTGTCTTCAATATTGAACCTTTTCACAATATTCTAATTTTCTGAGATACTGAATTTGGGATTTTCCTTAGTTGTCAGTTATAATCATCAAAATTAAAAGAAATAAACATTTGAAATATATCAGTCTGTGTGTAATGAATGAATATAATATACAAGTTTCACTTTTTGAATGGAATTAGTGAAATAAATCAACTTTTTGATGATATTCTAATTATATGACCAGCACCTGTACATCATCATTTGATAAAAACTGTTATAATGTCGGCATATACAGATACATTATCAGGCCTGTTTTCAAACCCTTTAACAAAAAACCTTGCAATTTTTTCCCTTTACTGACAAAGGGTTCAATTGCCAGAGAATATAGTTGCCCTGATAAAAAGGACATCCTTGTCTAATGCCACCGTGTATTAAAACTGTCCGACTAAGCCCACCTCTTTTAACATGGCCGATGCCCCAGCATATAAAAGTTTTATCCCCGATATAAAAATTTCCCCAATTCCAAAAGCTTTGAGTACTGAACAAATAAGAATTGATCAAGAAAAGGCTTTTGATAGAGTTCACCATAGAAAGTATACCCAAATCTTGGTCATCCATACATGCTAAATCAAATTACATCTCTTAATAAAAATAAAAAAAAAAGTCCATTATAGCTCTGTTGGGTACACAGTAGGTCTGGTTTTTATGTACCATATACTAATTGCTTTAGTCTGTTTGAAAAACACTTTGCAGAAATCTTATCTGTGCATAAAGCAACTGGTCTCCAGTTTAAAAGACAAAGGTCACCCTCCTTGGGCAGTAAAGACAATAGTTATTTTACAAATGGTTGGTAATTCCTTTTCAAAAGAAGCTTTAGAAACCTCTAACATGTCTTTAAATAAGTGCCATAAATGTTTATAAAATTCTGCAGGAAGTCCATCAATACCAGGGGCCCGACCAACAAAGTTGTTGAACTGCTTTTGACAATTCTTATTTGTATCTCAGAGTCTAATTCCTTTTGCTGTATATAACAGATTTGTATGTAGTGCAAATCTAAATATGTATGTGTAATATATAGTCTATTGTGTATTCTATATAGACACACACTTTATTTTATTTTCAATATTTATTCAATTTTTAAAAAAAAAATTAAGTCTTGTTGCTGTTTTGTATTGTTGTGTACTGGAAGCTCCTGTCACCATGACAAATTCCTTGCATGTGTAAGCATACTTGGCAATAAAGCTCATACAGATTCTGATTCTTTGGGTTTTCCCCACCTCCCACCATTGTACAATATCATCATATTCACTTTTCCGTTCTCTCCAGTTATGCCACAATAAAATAAACTTTTCACAAACCACATCGTGCAATAATTTAACATTAAAATGCCAATAAAAACTAGAGAGTTCCAAAACAGATGCATGGAATGAGCTCCCATTAATTTACTTTTTTTCTAGTTTTACCTCCAAAAACAGCAATACTTTAAGATATCAGTAAATATATAACGACAAGTAAAGAAACCACACAAAAACATCCAGCCTTTTCATTTCAAAAATGCATTTACGAGTCAGTGCGAGTGGAGCTGTCCAGTGCTGAATTCAAATGATGCACAGCAGCCTGATTGCCACAAATCAGCACACAGTGCTGACTCAAGACAGTAAGGACACATGTGAAAAAAAATTCACCAACAGAAGACAAGCTATCATTATCAAAATAAGTTGCATTTACCTAGCAAACAACGCTAACATTAGAAAATAGCTCAAAGATGCGTTCATTGGTTGCCATGGAGATCACATACCCTGCCAACATAAGGCTTTCGAACAATCATTTCTCCATGACAATCCAGAATGTCTCTATTGCAGACCTGACATCTCAAAGCAAAAGAACAAATCTCATTTTATACAGAGAGCAGCAAAATATGGAAAAACTCAGTGAACATTTCCCTTTCATGAAGAAAAAGGGGATCTGTAAAGGCTGTCAGTTCTGCATTTTTGAAACTGCTGATTATACCTGCCATTACCAAACTATTAATCTGTACAACAGTGGAATGATTTTGATTCAAGGGAATGAAGCCAGCCTTGAAGAATTTGAAGCATCATTTCCACATTTAAAACAAAAAGTTGAATGAAACAGTGCACAGATGAAGAGGAATCTGAAGAGAACTCTCCAGTCAGTGTATCTTCTGTTCCATTTAATGAACAGACCACACTAACATCAACTTACCTCCAGTGTCGTCCACAGAAAATGGCCCTTCTAGAAATAGAAGTAGCAGAACTCAAACAGCTGATTCTTACCCACCCTGAAGAATTCACCATCAACAATTTCAAAGCCAAGATCAAAGAACTGCACAAAGACATGAAATTACGAGCTGAAATGACAAAAATAAAAAAGGACTCAATAGAGAGAGAAAGAAAAGTTGAAAGAACAGCCCGTTTATAACATCAAGATAAGAAGTGAATCTCCCAACAACACTGCAGAAGCTGATTTACAATTACACCATGAGTCAATCTCACACAGCTCCTCACCTTCAGATGCACTGAACGACCATACACAGGCATCCTCCAGCACATCAGCATAAGAGGCTAAGGCACCAGTAGTTCTACTTAGACCCCAGGAAGCTCTTCACAAGACAGAGTATTAGCATTCCATTGTAAAAACACAGGATGTGTTCTTGAACTGTTGAACACAGATGATATTGGCAACCCTACGTGTATTTTCATTCATACAGGCACGAATTATCTTCACAGCCCAAGAAAAGATACAGCCAAAGCCATGTATGAAATGGCAGAGAAAGCACCACAGTCATTCCCCTCAACAAGTGTGCTGGTCTCCAACCTGCTTTCTCAGCTGGACATCCCTCCACATGTGATAGACCATATCAGTGAAGAGATACATCATACCTGCATCTGCCTGCCCAACGTACACTTAGTCCATCATACTTCTATAAGTTCATGGCATCTGTATGATGGCCTACACCTGAATCAGGATGGCACCAAGATATTTGCCAAAGCTATTAAAGATGTTGATCTTGGATGGTCAACTGGCTGTAAAAGGAACCAAAAGACATTATGGGAGAATGCAGTCTTCAGACTCATCTGGCCCTTCTTCTTACTCAAGACCATCACAAGAGCTCTACAGACCAGCCGTGACTCCTCGATGGTCTCACAGACAACCAGAGAGACGGTCTTACACTGAAGCTCCACCCCAGCGGCCCCTGCCTGAACCACCATAACAGACAATAAGTTATGCCCAGGTAGTATCACAATGCCACACACCACCATCAGCAGCTCCTGAAAAATCAAATGTCTGCTGGGTCTGCTGTGCAACAAACTGTTAAATTAGAAATGCACACCAACACTAATATTTAGCTTATTTTACAGTGGATAAACTTGTTTAAATTATCATCTATAAAGAATATTCATTACTGTAAGTTATCTGCATCACATATCCTTAATCTGTAGTCAAAAAGGTACTAAACCTTTTTTTCCCCCTCATTTACATGACACACACACACTTTGAATTTTAATGCATGTCATTTGACATATTCCTTAACTAATTTATATTCTGCCAAATATTTTTGTAATTTTTACTGATTTCTTGCAGAAGGGTTTTTTTTATTTTTTATTTTGCCTTAGGATAAACAGCAATATTTTATTCTTAGATCATATGAAATTGTTAAACATTTTAATATGATACATTCAGGGTTTGTACTCGAAGACATTTGGACTAAAAAGTACAAACACAGAATTTCTGAACAGCATTTCACATGTTGACATACTGATTCTAACTGAAACATGGTGTAAAATGGATGTCTCCACCCAATGCCCCGCAGGTTGCTGTTGAACACATTGTACCTGCCTGGAAACTCAGCTCATTACATTGAGGCAGAAGCTCTGGAGGTTTAATTATATGGACTAAATTATCTGACCCTTTTTGAACACCACTGCATATGGTTAAAATTAGACAGAAGCTTTGGAATCCTGGATAAAGATCTGTATATTTGTGGAATTTACATACCACCATACAATTCTCTGTGGTCGTGGGCGGAGACTCGGGAACAGAAACTTTTCTCCTCCTCCGGATGGCCGAGGCTGGCAACACTGGCTCTGGGACGGACGAGGCTTCTAGCTTGTTGGCCGTGGCAGGCGTGGGCGCTGGCTCATTGGCCGTGGCAGGCTTCAAGACCACTGAAGCCGGGATCAGCGTAGGGAGAGGATCCTCAGATCCCAGAATGTCCTGGGTTAACCTCACATATTCCCTCCATGTGTAGTCTCTCATCTCAGGCAATTCCCTCCACCAATAATAGGTTAAACCTATTTGGTATATCGCCTTGTGATGGTACCTCAAAACCTGTGAGGCTGGTTATGGTGCAGAAGAAACGAGAGTATTCCCTAATGGGTAAATCCGACCAGCTCAATTGAGTGAACATGGCTGCTAGATCCATTTTTTGAGTCAGTCTTTCTGTGACGAGACAGGCGAGGAATGAGGATCTAAACACAGCTTTATTAAAAGAACGATATACAAAGAAACTCAGAATATTTATATATATTATATATATTATATATATATATATATATATATATATATATATATATATATATATATATATAAAATAAAAAAATATTTTTTTTTTAAAAAAAACCCATGGGAAACCAAGCACAAACCATGTCAACACATGTAAAGACTGACAAACTAAACAGGGGAAACAAGGGCTTAAATACACAAGGGAAGACAAGGAACACCTGGGGAAACAATCAGGGAGAACCAATCATGAAAAAACTACAAAACTGACACAGGAAACAGGAACTGAACAAGAATTTCAAAATAAGAGTCAGTGCAAACACGGGGATAACGAGACAATAACAAATATAAGCCTCCAACACCAAATTGGTTATTTAAATTGCCCTAATCAAACAAAAATCCTTAAAAAGTTGAATAATCTTGAGTCATGTATCAAAAACAACCAAAATCCACTAGATTATCCAATAACCCAACAAGTATTAATCGAAAAACTGAAATCCCTTAAATACAATAAATCCTGCGGTCCTGATAAAATCAGAAATGAGATGCTAAAAAACAGCTCTCCTATATTACAGAATGCATTGCGGAAACTCTTTAACATGATTCTGATGTCGTTTTTTCCCTGATGTGTGGAATAAAGGGCTTATCTCTCCAATCTTTAAAAGTGGAGACAAAACAGATCCCAATAACTACAGGGGAATCTGTGTAACCAGTAACTTGGGAAAAGTATTCTGTTCCATTATCAACTCACGGCTTTCATCTTTCATTTTTTGTTATTAAATTTTTTTATTGATTCATAAATTAACACAAGAAATACAACAACATCTATATAATGAATCAAAAACTTTTAACATTAAACCCCCACTATATCCCCTCCCCCTACCAAACTCTCAACCCACCCTGACCCCCCCACGAACACCCCTGCGGTCAATAGAATATAGACAAACACACACACAGAAAACTAAAACAACAACATAAAATAACATACAATAATCAAGTATAATAATAAAATAAAAAATAAAAATAAAAAAACTCTAAATTACTCCCTCCACCGCCCCACCTTGAGATTCCCTCAAAAATGCTAAATAATTGCCCAATTTCTTATTGTAAGTTTCCCTAACCCCCATCCTAATGCTCGACCCCTCCTCGAAGGCAGCCACCCTCCCCATCTCCGCGCACCACTCCGGGAATGAGGGTGCTCCATCTGACTTCCAACTCCTCAAAATAACCTGTCTACCAATCATCACACCGGTCAAAACCCAGTCCTCCCTGTACTTATCTACCAAATCCATGACCTCCCTATCTCCCAAAATACAGAGTCTGGGGCAGAACGAGACCTGAGTGCCCAACACATCACACACAAAACTTTGCACCTTCAGCCAAAATTCTTGGATCTTAAGGCACCCCCAAAAAACACGGATGGTGTCTCCATCTTCAGTATGGCATCGCCAGCAGATGGGTGTGTCCTTAAGACCAAGCCTATACAATCTAGAGGGGGTCCAATAAAATCTATGTAAAATCTTAAAGGCAAATCCTTGCATCTCTAGATGCAGACTTTATGTTTTTTAGAATCCTTGCCCACACTCCATCCTCCAATACCAAGTTTGAAAGTACCAATCTTTCTCCCATAATCTTTTAAGAGAATTTAAAGCTCCGTCCCCCAGACTATGAATTAACAAGGAGTAATACACTGATGCCTCATTACCCTTCCCAACAGCAGCAATCACCACTTCCAGAGTATCTGCTGCTCTAGGGGGGTATATGCTACGCCAACCAGCGCCAACCAGCGACAATCCCTCTACACTCAAATGGTCCATGAACGCCCACGAGTCCCCACGACAACTTTGCCATCGGATTGCTCAATTTTGCCTCATTACATAACAGAAAATACTTTGTAAAATAAACCCAGTCAATAGGAAGAATGAACACTAAGAACATGTAGATTCATTCACAGAACTGTTTTAAAGGTGTGATCTTCCACAAAAAACATTCCAGCTGATATAAAACCGATCAGATTCCTCGGAAAGACAAACAAATGTTCAGTGAGCCGGCTGTTATGAGTTCAGCGGATGACGTAATCATTCCAATGTCCCGTAAAAAAACTCAACAAAACAAACTCCAGCCAGCAGGAGGAATAAGCTCGAAGAATGAACAGATTAATCCACAGCTGTTCCAAAGGAGTGTTATTCAATAGATCAAGCTCCAGCCGCTAGGCGGAGCCAATACAAAAAGAAACAAAACCGGCATCCCGGTTCTCCGGATGATCGAGTCAACTCACTCGGAGGCCGCATACAAGTATATACCATGACTTACATAATCCGTCGACTTCATAAAAAACATCCTTTGTGTGAGCATGTAGATATTTTGCGGTCATCCGTAGTGTCCACTCTCAAACTGGCTGGGAAATTCAATGCAAAAGCAATCTTTTATCAATGCAAAAGTTTCTTTAAGGAAAAGTGTTATTCACAAAACAAGCTCCAGCCGCTTGGCGGAGCCAACGCAAAAAATCCAAAATGTCACCCAGCATCCTCAAGAGTAAGTACAGTGAGTCAGGCCCACTCACATGAGAAACATCCAATGGTTTACTCAGACATTGATTCTATAAAAGACATTGCCAGATTTGGACATGTAAATACTTTGCGACCGACCTTCGTTTCTATTCTCAGTTTGGCTGGAAACATCAGAGCAAATGAGATATTTTTCTGATGTAAGAGTTTCTTACATTCCTTGAACTGATCGCGTTTCTCTCTTGTCGAACTCGCAAAGTCCGGGAACAAGAAAATATTGTGGTTCTTCCAAGAAAGCTTTCCTTTGCTCCTCGCCTGGTGTAACACAAGATCTTTATCGGATGATCATCGATCTGGGCCTATCTCCCTCAGCAGATCTGTGAGCTGGGACTCTGTGAGCTCGCTCGATTTCCAGCTTGTGGCCTGTTATGTTGAGCAGACTCGGGGAAAAACTCGTCTAGGAATTTCACCATATCTCTGCCCTCCTCATGCTCAGGAATTCCAACAATTCGAACATTATTCCTGCGGCTTCTATTTTCAAGATCTTCAAGCTTTTCAAGGAGATGTTCCAGATCAACTTTGGTTGCGGGTGGATTAGCGGTTAATTCCCTCTCCGTAGATTCCAAAAAATCTATTCGTTTTTCAGCATCAGTCACTCTTGTACCTAACTCAGAGAATTTTATTTCCATCGCCGTAATCGATTGACGTATTACAGCGAGATCCTCCAGGTCAGCAAGAACCTTCGTCAACATCACCGACATGTTGGACAACTGATGCTGGATCTCCTCTCCCGCTGCGCCATCCAAATCGAGTCCCCAGTCTGTAGGCCTGTCGGGGCTTTCATCCTGAACACTTAAGTGTCTTTTAATGTCTCCAGAGCCCGAGGATTTTGACTTCTTTGCCATGTTTTGCAACAAAGGGCAAATGTGTAACTGGATGTAACAAATTTCACCAGATTATAATATGAAAATAATCGAAAATTCAGCAAAGTGCACAGAGCTCGTCGCTCACACGTCTGCTCCTTGCATGGCATCACATGACGCTCAGACTTTCATCTTTCATTAAAGAACATAATGTCATCAGCAAATCTAAAATTGGTTTCCTTCCTGAACATCGAACCACTGACCATATATTTACACTAAACACATTAATTGACAAACATGTACACGAAAGGAAAGAGGGCAAAATATTTGTATGCTTCGTAGATTTTAAGAAAGCTTTTGACCCCATTTGGCATAAATGTTTATTATATACAATTATTAGTAGTATATTTATATGTAAGTATATGTACTTACAATTAAGGTATATGACATAATGAAAAATATGTACACCCAAAATAAATGTGCAGTAAAAATTGGACAGAAAAGAACAATATTTTTCCCAACATCGAGGGGTAAGACAAGGCTGCTGCCTCAGCCCGACTTTATTTAACATTTATATTAATGAATTAGCAGACCTGCTGGATCTATTAATTTGATCTAAATCACCAGAAGGTCTCCAAAACATTCAAGACATCCTAAATCAATTCTGCCAAGACTGGGCCCTAGAAATCAACGTCCAAATAACTAAAATTATGATATTTAAAAAAAAAAAAAAAAGAAATCTGGAACAAAAATACAAATTTACTTTAAACGATACCACACTTCAACATACCTCACAATATACTTACCTAGGACTTGTCTTAACCCCCTCTAGAAATGTTAATTCAGCAATTAAAACATTAATTTCAAAAGCCCGCAGTGCAATGCATGCCATAAAAATTAAATTATTCAAAATAAACATTCCAGTCAGAATTTGGACAAAGATATTTGATAGTGTCATACTCCCGATTGCTTTATATGGAAGTGAAGTCTGGTTTCCATTCAGTAATTACAGCCATAATGCTTGGGACAATCATCCTATAGAAGGTGTTACATGTAGAAATCTGTAGATGTGTCCTTCATGTCCACAAAAAGACACCCAATAACACATGTAGAGCAGAACTCGTCAACCTACCTCTCAACTTAAATATAAAAAAAAGAATGTTAAAGTTTTGGATTCACTTAAACTCTAGTTCTAAAGATACTCTTCATTATAAAGCACTGAAAACACAAGAACTCAATCCACAAAGTCCTCTCTGCCTATTAGTGTCAGAAACTCAGAAACAAAGCACCCTAAATCAACTCAAAACAGCTAATAAGAATAAAAGAAATAATGAATCTCCAAACCGACATATACATGGAACATTGGAGGGAACAAACGAAAACACAAAGTCGCCTTCAACATTACCTTCAGCTCAACAAAGGGTATAGACTTGCTGAATATCTGTTCTTGGTCAGAGATACCAAATATTAATCAAATACAGACTAAGTGACCACCAACTGGCCATTGAAATATGAAGACATAAAAAGACATGACAAACTAAAGAAGATTGAACATGTGTCCATTGTACATCAGGTGAAGTAGAGACAGAAGTACACTTCCTCATTCACTGTGGAAAATACTCACATGTCAGAGATTCATTATATATGAAATTACAACATCTTATCCCAGAGTTTCATTCCCTCAGTGAAAATAACAAACTGAAAATCTTACTCGGTGAAGGACTCACTTCACCCTTAGTGGCTGATCACATTAACACACATCCAGCACCTGTTTCAGCAGTTTAGTTTAACTACTGTTATTTATTTATTATTATTATTATTATATTTATTTATTTACGTTTTACTGCATATGGCAAGCACAATTACATGTCTTTGTTTCCTTAGTTGTTTCTGGTCTAGTTTTGTTTTGTCTTATTGTTCATGTCCATTTTACTGTATTCACATATTTGTTTTTCTTGTAATGCTTTGGCAATATGTAGTTACTGTATATCATGCCAATAAAGCAATTTGAATTTGACAGACCTACATGCAAACAAACATATTTTTGGCCAAAACCTGTTAGGCTTCATGGAAACCGTCACCAAAAGACACAACCTCGACAGCACCATAAATACAAGCGACAAAGAGCTTGTGCACCTCTGTCGAGCCCTAGGCCTCTGTATGCTTAATGGTAGGACTAGAGGGAACTCACTAGGGAGGTTCACATACTGCTCAGCTCTTGAAGCAAATACAGTAGAGTATGCAATTACTGACATGAACCTCAGAGCCTGATCAGAGCCTGATCAGTGCACTCATGGTCAGGAAGCAAACCCCCCTCTTTGATCACAACCAAATTATCATTTACCTCATAAGGGCTATTGAAACAAAAGACAATAAATAAATAAATAAATAAAAACATGAAACAAAACCACTCTTTAAAGATCCAAACACATAAAAATGGGCACCTGGCAGTGCAGAAATTATTTACTCAGGCTCTAAATTGTCCTGTAATGCAGCAGTATCCATTAAACATTTAAGAAAACTATCAAACCTGAAACACCACCAACCAGAGAACATAGATTTGAGACTGTCATACAACAAAACTCTAAAATAACATAAACAACTAATAAACTCTAAACAAATGTCAGCATATGAACAAAACACTTGTAGACATAGAAAATTCCATTAATCAAAATAACTTCTGGGAAATGTGGAACAACCTAAACTCAGATAAACCACAAGGTTTTTCAATCCAAGATGGAGATATCTGGAAACATCATTTTGAAAACCTGTATAAAGAAATCCTCCCAAACAACTCAAATTCGAACTATAACCACTCTAAACAAAAACTTCAGCTTCTTGAAGACACTATTAAAGAAAACCAAAACCCATTGGATTTTCCAGTTACACAAGAAGAACTGCCACAAAAGCTACAATTCATAAAAGCCAAGAAAGCCAGCGGCACTGACTGTATCAGAATCGAAATGCTCCAAGAACAGCACAGAAGAGCTACCAAGGGCATTACTAAAACTATTAAACCTGATCCTGAAATCTGGTGTCCTCCCTGACCTCTGGAGCCAAGGGCCCATCACACCAATTTATAAAAATGGTGACAAGATGGATCCTAACAACTACAGAGGCATATGTGTGAGCAGCAGCCTTAGTAAGATATTTAACAGTATAATAAATAATCATAAACTTCCTTAATGAACATAAAGTCCTTAGCAAAGGACAAATTGGCTTCCTACCAAATCACCACAGCACCCACCATATATACACCCTCCACACCTTAATTAAAAAACATGTAAAACCAAACTAAATGCGGAAAAGTATTTGCATGCTTTATAAAGTTCAAAAAAGCTTTTGATTCAATCTGGCATGAAGGTCTATTCCACAGACTCCTAGAGAGTGGCATAGAAGGTCAAATATATGACCTAATCATATCAATGTACTCACAAAACAAATGTGGAGTCAGAATTGGCAACAAACACAGAATTCTTCAACCAAAAAAGAGGAGTAAAACAGGGATGTAGCCTCAGCCCAACACTTTTCAGCATGTACATTAACGAATTAGCAGTAAAAATTGAGCAGTCCACAACCCCAGGCCTCAGTCTGCATGACACAGAAGCATGGTCAGCAGCCATATCACCCTGCAGCTCTAGACTGGTTACCCACTGAAGCTGAGCAGGGTTGAGTCTGGTCAGTACCTGAACTGGAGATCTCCTGGGGAAAACTAAGGTTGCTGCTGGAAGAAGTATTAGTGAGGCCAGCAGGGGGTGCTCACCCTGTGGTCTGTGTGGGTCCTAATGCCCCAGTATAGTGACGGGGACACTATAATGTAAAAAAAAAATAAAATAAATAAAAACCCAAAAGGCACCGTCTTTCGGATGAGACATTAAACCGAGGTCCTGACTCACTGTGGTCATTAAAAATCCCATGATGCAATGGCAGCCATAGTGCGCCAGTACACTAACCACACACCAGTTATTGGTGGAGAGGACAGAATAGTTTTAAAGAGCCAATTTATGGATAGGGATTATTAGGAGCCCATGACTGATGAGGGTCAGTGGTGGAATTTGGCCAGATTCCAAATTCCACCGTTGACCCTTATCAGTCATGGGCACCTAATAATCCCTATCCATCAATTGGCTCTATCACTCCACTCTCTCCTCTCCACCAATAGCTGGTGTGTGGTGAGTGTACTGGCGCACTATAGCTGCCGTCGCATCATCCAGGTGGATGCTGCACACTGCTGGTGGGTAAGGAGAACCCCCTGTTCACTGTGTAAAGTGCTTTGAGTGTAGTGTCAGAAAAAGCGCTATATAAATGTAATGTTCACTCATCAAGTTCCTGCTCTATGCTGATGACCTGGTGCATCTATCCCCTACTGCACCAGGACTTCAACAGCACCTAGACCTACTAGATACCTTCTGCCAAAACTGGGCCCTAACTGTTAACCTAAAGAAAACAAATTTACTGATATTCCAAAATAAACCTAGATGTCAGGAGCACAAATTCCAGTTCAGCTTTGGTAACACCAATCTTGAACACACAATGCAATACACCTAACTGGGCCTCACCATCACCGCATCAGGAAGACAGATCTTAACTAAATACAGGCTTAGTCACCACAGTCTAGCCATTGAAAAACGCAGACACAAAAAATCTTGGAAACCGAAAGAGGAAAGATTTTGCGAACACTGTAGTACAGGAGAGGTCGAAACAGAAATGCACTTTCTCCTACGCTGCGAAAAAAAAATAATATAAAAAGGTCAGAGACAAATACAAACCACAATTCCATAAATCGCTTCCAGACATCCCCGCCCTAACAGATGAGGAAAAAATTAAAATCATCCTAGGAGAGGTATACATGGCCCCAGTAGCAGCTAGCTATGTTTCAACGTGCCATAGCCTGAGGGACAATGTGTAGCACAATTATTGCATGCCAACTGGCACCGCTGGTGATGAGCATGTGTGTCACTATGTATGTATATAACATTGTGGTTACATTAAACCTGATTTAATTTCATTGTATTGTTTTTTTGCACTTGTATTGCCTTTTATTGCATTTATTTATTTTCTTCATTGTATATTTCTATTCTTTAAATGCTTTGGCATTATTGTAAAATGTTAACAATCATGCCAATTAAGCTTTCTTGACGACATGAGAGAGAGTGTGTGTAATATTCATATCAGCCACATGAGGGCGACACACTCCACTGAATACAGTCTGCTCTCTGAACACATCAAACTACAATCAATACTGAACTGAGCACTGTGAGATTGTGAATGAATCTGTGCATCTACAATCTATCATTTATTTTCTCTGAATAACTTTATGACACTGAAATCACAAATTTCCTCCATTACTCAATTATTTCATTTAACAAACACATTTAACCTGTCAACAGAAGACAAAAGGTCAAAACAGGTTGAGTATAAAGAAAAAATATCTTCATAACTACATATGTCAAATTAATGAATTAATTATATGTTCAAAGATGATCGAGAAATGAGTGACACAATAGTGACATGATGCTGCAGCTGCTTTCTGAAGGCAAGAGTCTGTCTGTCTGTATGTGCTTTTATCTGCCTGTCTGTGCTTTTATCTGTCTGTCTGTGCTTTTATCTGCCTGTCTGTGCTTTTATCTGCCTGTCTGTCTGTCTGTGGCACTGAAATGTTGTATGTGAGACAGACAGCAGTTCAGACAGTAAGTTCTTCAGGACAGAATTTTAACACTAAATTCATTAAAAACAAAACTTAGTAAAACTATCATTTCTGTTGCATGTTGTTGCATTTTTTGCTTGCAAAATGTAAACAAACAGAGACAGATAAATACATACATCAACAGTCTGTTTCAGTCACAGAATCAAGAGATCCAGAAATGATTTTCATTGTGGTCCAGTTCACAAAATTCAGCGAGATCAGATGTTTTTCTGAGCCCTTCATATTCTCATTGTGTTATAAACATCCTTCAAAATGATGCATCATCACATGATAATGAGGTAAATCGTTACATTATTTAGAAAGACCTAAAAACAACAATATAACTGTGAAATATCTCATTTCAGACTCTTTAAAAAATGGTGAGGCATGTTTGTCAGCAATGGCAGAGTTTCTTGTTATAGTCAGTTTTTTATTTTCAGCTCTTCTCGGTCTCTGTGAAGATGAAACAGTCAACATCTGTGAAATCATCAGCATTTTGTGATATTTTAGTCCCATTTAAAACTTCTCTTAAACTCATGTCAGTGTTGTGTTGTCTAGTGTTTCACTGTTATTGTCATGCTGAAGTGTGAATCTTCATCCTGTTCTGAGTTCATTATTCTCCAGTAACTGGTGATTACTGGATACAGATTATTAGTTTTATAAATAATTGTGATTCAGACAGATTAACAGTAATGAATCATTCAGACCAATTTGTGAACTGTTTTGACCTACTTATTGACTAAAGTAATGATTCACTGACAAATTAGACATCACTGTGACTTTCAAGCAAGTTTGATTCTACACAAGGGCAACATCCTGCCGGTGAGGTTATTTTAGTGCACAGAAAAACTAGAAACATGTATATGCACTAAAGACATTTCAATGACTTTTCCAGGTTTGGAAATCAATTTTACATTTCACTGATACTGTATTTCCAGCTTTTCCATCACTGTGGTAACTGTGTGACCAAAGCTTTTTTTCAACTGTGGTGTTTCCAAACGTTTTCCATTAGACTTGAACTCATGCCACACATTTTTATTCTTCAGCATGTTTATGTCCATTGCAGCTATAGGCCTACGCAATGACAAATCCACTGGAATAAGGATGAGTGCATGCTCCATTTAAAGTGTCATAGTAAACAAAACATTGCAGAGTTTTATATATATATATATATATATATACAGTATTTCAAGGAAATTATATAAAAAATCATATATATCATATCGGTTTGTAAACTTGTCACAGTGCTGTGTGTAGATCAGTCGTCTTCTCCAGATCAATAGAAGCAATCAGGCGTTCATGTTTTCAGCCCATTACATAAAAATGATACAGTAATAACACAGGTAAACAAACACTGCTTTGCTTTCATTGTACAGAAGAAACTCTTTTCATGCTCTCCCATCTGAAAGATCATTCCCAGCATTCAGTTGTTCTGTCAAGCTCCAAAAAGCATCTTAAAAGGACCATAAAAGTATTCAAAACTCAATCACTCATGCAGGCATTCAAATTTGCGTTCGGTTTTAAATCATTGCTGTCAAACATTGTCGGTTATCACATTTCGTAACCAATCACAATGTGTAGCACAGTTGAATATGCACGAACACGAATGAGATTTGAGAGCTGCAATGCAGGGGAAGATTTTCAGTGAATAACAACTTAAATTTGGGTCTGTTCCTCACAGAAATCATTGTAGGATTTCAGATGACTTGGTATTTACTGCAAGAGTCACATGGACTGCTATAATGACACTTTCATGGAACTTTTTGGCTTTTGACAGAAGCAAAAAATACTCACTTTCACTGAATAGAAAAGAAAGGCCAGAATATTCTTGAAAACTATTTGTCATGCGGGTTCGGGACGACAAGATGGTGAGTAAACAATGCCAGAATTTGCATCATCAGGTGAAGTATTCTTTAAGCAAACAGACACAGAAAGAACACGCTCTGTGAAGTCAGATTCTGTGCTGGTCCGTCTGTACACTCGTAATGCACCGAATGCTGAACATGATAAGACACACTATACATCACTGTTTGGTTTGGATCAGGTTTGAGTGTACAAGCAGATGTTTCACTCATGTTTCAAGTTTTAGAGAATTCTGTCCTGTTTCCTCAAACCTGCGTGACTTTCATCCTCCACTACACACTGAACCAGCAGAAGAACTGGAGGAGAACACGGATCTTTGACAGGAACTCGAGCCATAAGAGGACTGGACCGGTCCCGAACGGTGACACTCGAACCCTACAGAGACATAAACACAGGGCAGAAATTAACCAGCGCACAGTGCACGAACGCCACAAGAGATATTTTACCATGTGACATTTTATAATTGTAAATAAATATAATTTATATATATATATATATATACTGTATATATGATTTAAAAAACAACACAAAATAAAGAACAATAAACAGAACAGACATAGAGCATGCATAGACAACAGCATTTCGGCAAATTGAAAATATTTAACTATTAGAGCTGTCAATCAACTGACATTTTAATCGATTTAATCAAATTAATTACATGAGGTGCCAATTAATCAAATGAATAGGTTTTATCAATATTTGCTGAGAAAGATAATTGAATATATGATTATCAAAATAATTATGAATGTAAGAATTCAACATTGCATTATTGCAGCAATTGAATGATTGAATGATTGGACTAAACAGACACTAATCAGTGTCTTTAGAAGTCAATTTACTGTTTGTTTTATTTCCATAACATTGAACATAAAAAAAAGTCTATAAAAAGAATTCATAAGTTTAAAAAAAAATAAATAAATGTTTCTGGATTCAATATAAGCTGAGCTCAGTCGACAGCATTTGTGGCAAAATATTGATTCCCACCAAAACTAATTTCGACTCGTTCCTCGTTCCAGCACAAATCTGTTCCAGTGAGACACTTACAATGGAAGTCAATGGAGTCAATTTTTGAAGAGTTTAAATGCAGAAATGTGAAGATTATAATTGTATAAAAGCACTTACCTTAGTTATTTTATTAAAACTTGTGTGTTATTTGAGCTGTAAAGTAGTTTCAACTGGAGTTTTAGGGTTTGTTGACATTACATCATCATGGCAATGAAGTTGTAAAATTGGCTATTCACCTTATTCAGCCCCGCCCCTTTTCTCCGCTCCTCTCTTCGGAATTTTGTCATCTAACTTCTGATTACATGTGGGAGCACAGAAAGTATTTTTCACCAAGTGAAAAGGTGTGAGTCTACAGCACTACTTTACTACATGAAAATGCTTGTTCGTTTTTTCAACACCTGTGGAGATAAATTGGACTTGACAGATCACAGTTATGACACACTGCACTTTTTCATGATATAAGCATTTAATCGTTATACGTGTAATTCTCCTTAATTTTTAGGTTTCAACTTGTTTATAATTTGTGTTCAAATGTGTAGTTGATATGAAATTTCCAACAGCTCATATTATTACACATGCAAGTTCATAACATAAAGAAAATTACAGTTGTACTTTTTAAAATTAATTTGTCACCCTACATTTTTAAGATGCTTAAATGTGATTAAAATCGTTGTAAACAGAAGATAAAATAAAAAATACACTTTCACATGTGTGTGTATAAATATAGTTGTACCCCTCCCCCCGTCCTGGAAAAACACTCAAAAAATGACATGATAAGCTGGTCAGCGGTGTCTTACAGAGATATTTTCATGACTTTGTGTTGTCTCTTGGAGTTTCATGAGCACAGAGACACATCAGTAAATCCACAGTGTGAATGTAGGATCTTGTGTATTTATGAATGAAGTACTCTTGTTTTAAAATCTCCCCGCTCTGTTTCCAGTTTTTATGACATCCCCTGAACACTTTAAAATACTCATGATAGTTTTTGACAGCTCTATAACTCCACTTCGCTAGCTAATTACACTTTGACATCAACACCATAGAGATCTCTACAGAACCGCTAGAACGGAAGTTACGATACAAAATTTACAAGATGGCTGCGCACTAGTTTCTCTGGCACATAAGGTGAATAACTTTCCACAGATGCAGTTGGTAAGTGATTTTATCACAGTAAAATCATGTTAACACACATATTGTTTGTCAGTGAGTATTTTAATGTTTACAGATTGGCCCCATTGACTTCCATTGTAAGTGTCTCACTGAACACAGATTTGTGCTTTTTTAAAGAAAAGGAGGGACGAGTTGAAATACATTTTAGTGGTAATCAACATTATGACACAAATGCTGTCAGTTGAGATTAACTTGTACTGAACATGAAATATTCCTTTAATAAAAAGTTAATTTCTGTCACAGTCACACAGACACTTCAAATAAATCCAAAGCGCTCAGTCGATCATCCTTGTACTTTGTAAAGATGGTTTGAATGGTCAGCACTCAGAGCGGGCGAGCTGCAATTAACCCTTCGACCAGACAACACAAAAGTATTCTAAAATTATTGACTCGCTCAAATCCTCGACAGCTTGTAGCTCTGCGCTAAAACGCCATGTGGACATCTGGTCAACAGAGAGCCAGACAGCACAACACTAAACACACGAGTGTGTACACAAGAGGACCAGAAAATCTTTAGTTAGCCATTAGCAACAGATTATCAGCTTGTAGAATTGATCTGAATTCCATTTGAGAGATCATCTGTAAGTGCAGGAGGGAATTCAAGAATGTTCTTCTGATGATCAATCGAGTCTACAGAAGAATCGTGGTCATGTGATCCGCCTCACACAGACTCGGGCTGTTTATAACAGTGTAATCACTCACTTTACACAACTCAACACAACGCTTGTATTGGTGAGGTGTTCTCATTGGTCAGTTGAGTGTTAGTGGTTGTTGTTAAGTTTGTTTTGAAGCGTGCTGTCGATACAGTCAATACACACAGTCACATTAACTTTATAACGGCAATTAGATTTAATAAGCTGCTGCATTGCAAATGAGAAAATTTTCAGGTCACTGTGTATTTTTTAAGTACACTTGTGTGAACTATGAAATGATAATCAGATAAATGTGAACTTGTAGAGGTAAATTTGGGACAGAAAGGTGAAATCTCTTTCATGAAGAACACACTCAGCATGTCGACCACAGACTCAAAGTGTGCAAATGGAATGAAAAGAGCCTTTCATCATTGTGTTTTCATGACAGTATTTATGGCCTGTGGTGGTTTCGGGGAGATGAACCGCAGACAACAGCACTGTCTGCAGCGATCACACCAAACACAAGTTCTATTAGTACAACAGTCACCTTCAACATGCCATCAAACAGCGATTCATGTCACACTTTCATCATGTGCTCATTTTGATGGGTTTGTTAACAGGGTCTAAAATGAACATGCTTTGTTGAGTTAATAATGAGTTAATACAACAGAGTTACTTGCCAGTTGTCCAGGAATTTTAATAGGAATGTCAACAAAACATGGTTGAAGTCAAACTACAAGAACAATAGTCTGACCCTCACATGTAAGTGATATGAGCAATTCAGATCAAGGCAAACCTCAGGGCTCTGTGCTTGGGCCACTTTTCTTCTCTATATACACAACATCACTGGGACCCATCATTCAAGCACATGGGTTTTCTTACCACATCTACACAGATGAAACGCAGCTTTACTTGTCTTTCCTGTTAAGCTGGGTTCATCAACTATAACGGCATCCAAAACGATCAGAAACTTGGGGGTAACCATTGACAACTAGCTTAACTTCACCGACCATATCTCAAAAACAACCTGATCATGTAGATTTGTACTCTACAATATCAGGAATATAAGACCCTTCCTCTTGAACATGCACACAACTCCTTGTTCAGTCTCTTTTCATGTCTAGACTGGACTACTGTAACGCTCTCTTTGCAGGCCTTCCTGCATCAGCGATCAGGCCTCTGCAAATGATCCAGAATGCAGCAGCACATCTAGCTTTCAATGAACCCAAGAGAGCGCATGTTGCACCACTCCTTGTCTCTCTACACTGGCTGCCGGTTGCTGCACGTATTAAGTTCAAGACTCTGATGCTGGCATCCAGAACAGTCACTAGGTCTGTGCCAGCATACCTAAAATCATTCCTGCAGAGCTACGTTCCCACCAGAAGGTTGCAGTCTACAAACAAGCAGTGCCTTGTGGTACGAACACAAAGAGACACCAAATCACTTTCCTGCTTTCCCAACACTTTCACTGTTCCTCGATGGTGGAACGACCTTCCCAACTCCATCTGTGAATCAGACTCACTCTCTGTCTTCAAAAAACGGCTAAAGACACATCTTTTCCTTGAGTACTTCACCATACATATATATATATATATATTCTTGTTGCACTCTTATCTCTGTCTCAGCTAGTGCTTTTCTAATACAACTGAAACTTTGTATTGCAGCACTTATGTTTCTATCTCTCCAAGATGAATCACTTTTGTTGTATCCTTCATAATTTTGTAAGTCACTTTGGATATAAGTGTCTGCTAAATGAATAAATGTAAATGTAAATAGATAGTTTTCTGTCTCCAATAATAAACACTGCTGAAACCAGCTTAATGTGGTTATCTGGTCTCAGCTGACAACTGCCCAAAATCGCTTTAAAACCATAAAATCAGACCAGCTGAACCAGTGAAAACCAGCTTGATGGCCAGCTAATACAGCAAACCACCTTAGGCTGCTTTAAACTGTTTTCTTTAAAAAAAAAATAATTACAAAAAAAAAAAATTAAAACTACAAAAACTCTGTTCTTTGTGTTCTTTATATAAATACTGGACAATATGTCTCAAATAAATGTTTTGTGATTTCCACTGATAGCAATAGCGCTTGTGTGACCTGTGGGGCATCAGTGAGCGCTGCTATAACACAGCGTCTCAAACCGCTTGAAATTAACCGCTAAACGACTGTGTAATTTGTGGCCGTTCACTCATGAAATTTAGTCATTTACACTGAGGTGTGGGAATAATGTGGCTAACAGACTGAGAGAGCCATGACTGCAGCCAAACACTCAAGAACACCATCAGGAGGTGATTATAGAGGGAAATTTAGTTAATTCAGTCCACAAAGCACTTAAACACAGTCAACTACAGTACAGGAATATTCAGTCTTACAGACTCCACTGGAATCTAAAGGTCCAGATCCTAACACAGGACAGTATCATATCTGTGGTGAACGGCCCCTGCCTGCAGAACAAGCATTTGAGGGCAAATTTCTCAATATATCCTGTGATATTTTGGGGGTGAGCATGGGCTGTGACCCGTGAAGCAGCTCGCGGCTGCTATCTAAAGGCATGAGTGAGTGTGTGTGTGTGTGAGATGGGACAACAGATCTAATGACTGTGACAGGTCAATAAATGTGTTTGAACATATGTTACATGATCAGATCATATGGACACATGACAATGCCTGCACAGTGACTTTTAGGAGCTATGTCCTTTCAGGAATAATGTCCAGGAATATGACAGCATGGAAAACGATCATTCGAGAAAAGAAGACAAATATGCTTCAAGTCTTGTTGTGCTACATGTTAAACGGATGAGTCCTTGATGCTAATAGTAAGGGAAGAATTAACAACCAAAATGTTGCTTGTAAAACCCCTTCTGTAACGTCATCACATCATTCTAAAGACAAAAGAACAGTTGTCTGGTCCAGACACTCAGACGAGACGTTCTCATTTCGATTCATCATCTCGCACTATAATTTCATTTCCTGTAATAAGACACAGTCAGGCCTGAGTATTTGAGTGTTGGACGGGATTCAAAACACTAATTGATTGTTTCAAACAACAACTGTGTCAACTTCATCAATGTCTTGTTTTTCTAAGCGTGCGGCGACTTTTATTCTCATGAAACATCCTGTAAATATGAGTCACACAATTTTCTGTACCACCCTCACGGTGTTCCAAACCCCTATGACTTTCTTCCATGGAAGACAAAAGGTGAATTTTATTTATATATATTTTATACGATCAAAATATCATTAAAGTATCATAAATGTAGTCCACACATCTTGTGTCTTCTGAAGTCATATGATAGCTTTGTGTGTGGAACAGACTCAAATTTAAGTCACTATTCACTGATAATCTTACCTTCCACTCAGAAATGGATGACAAAAATTGTATGGACTACAAAAATGGTGCAGGATACGATTCTCTGATTGGTGGACATTCTCTGTAGGATTATGGGTAGTGTAGTTCTTCACCAGGAACCATTTTTAATAAATAAAGTTGAAATAACGTGGACTGATGCTTCAACAGAAGCATATACCATCAATAAACAACCTCAGAGCTCATGGTAGGTCTGTCTTTAAAGATTTATCAGTTATCGTTAATAATCAGTTCACTTATGGAAAGAAAATAAAGAGGACTGTTGTGCTCGATGGTTGAGATTGAGTAAAGTTGTGATGACCACAGTGACCCATTTGGAGTCAGTTATGTGTTTCTATACACACTACATAGATTTTATGTAAATATGGTTGTCACTAACTCTGAAATGTTTCAGACGTGAACTGAGTTATTTTCTGCATCCTGTAAAGTACAGAACAAGATTAAACATTCAGGGCATGTCCACAATAATATGTTTTTTTTTTTTTTGCTATGTCTACGGCTCTTGTCCACACAAGCACAGCATTTTCCTCCACCAAAAACAAGGCATTTCGAAAACACTAACCTTAACTGCATACTTTGGAAAACAAGGACGTTAGAAAACTAGAAATATAGGCCCAGATGGCACACTTGATGTGGACTTGCAGTCTCGTGGCCTTCATTTGCACGTGTCCGATTTGACATTTTAGAATTCCGAGGGGTGCTCACGAGTGCCCCCTTTGTGCCCTTCGGCTGATCTTGCGTCAGTGCTAGCTCCACAGTGATTTACTACCCAACAGTCCCTGCTGCTGATCCTCACGACCAATCACAGCGGACTGAAGTTTCAGAGCTTATCTTTTCTTCCTGATGGTCAATGACGGATCTCTTGCTTTTCTTGAGTATATAATATCACTTTATAGTCTGAATGTGGTCTACTAGTACTTGATCTTGACATCACAACAGTGCTGAAAACATGAAATGTACCCGTGATGACCTCTTTGACTGATGTGTTGCTGCTCTTATAGAAAACTCTCGCACACAGAGAAAGATTCTTCTCAGTTTTCTGAAGAGCATCCTGGAATGAAGACACCAGCGCATCCGTGACACTCTCCATCAGCTCTGTCACAGTGTTTGATGCATTCACACACACACTCATGGACAGAGAGGCATATCGAGCGCAGTTGGACTGCAGCAGCTGCCATTCAATGGTGCCGCCCGCTATCTGTGAGGTCATGTGACAGGAAGATCACTCTGAGGGATCATCTTGTACAGTGATGATGTGCAGTTCGACCGATGCTCCTCTGGATAAACATGGCACGACCGCAACGCTGCTTTGATCCGGACATTCACCATCACAGTCCTGCTGTGGACAGAGAGAGAGACGTTAGTTCTGTTCATTACTAGACGTGCACCCACATAAACACGGTTTTAAGTGGTACACAGCAACATTAGATAAACTACACATAGCTCAGCTACTTAACAAATAAAAAAATACATGGACATCATATATTGATTTGAGTGGGAATTATTTTTATGTCTTACTTGTACAGACCACATCTCAAATTCTGTATTGTGTTTAGCAGAATTCTGTGCTGAAATGACATTTTGAACGGTTTTCAACTCTTTTGTCTTGCTTATATCATAGCTAACATTTTATGCATCCTAAATACACACAATTAAGTAATATTGTCACACTTTTTTTTTCAAATGTAAAAATCATCTTTTCTCAAGTGATATTTCCCTTGATTTTTCTTTGTTTTGTCTCATATTTCATCTCAAGCATGCTAGTACGCTAACTTTTGAACAAACTTTATTAGGGGTGAAACAGTTTGATGTGGTGGAAATGAAGCCACAAATGTGGGACAGTCAAAATATATGAATAATTAATAGAAAACATTTTCACACAATAAATATTGAAATGGTTTGTGTTTATTTCACTCGTTGATTAGATGATCATTGTTTTATACATGTAATAATTTGTATTTTTAGTATTTATTTTATAGTTTAATTTTGAAAGTCTGGAACTTTCCAGCTAAAACTGTAAAATATATACATAAATAATATTTGAAAAGTACTAAAATAAATGATGAAGTCCTGGTGAAGAAGTTTCCAAGTTACTTTTAAAGAGACCTTCATATTAAAAAAAAAGAAAAAAGTTAAAATCTGTGCGTTATAGGAAAAATCAACCACTGGGACGTGAAACTGAAACATCATATAATTCAAGTATCTAATTCACATTGATTATTTTAACAACTGTTCGTATGTGCTATGTATTTTTATGTATATTAGAGTATCATATTGTTAGTTTAGCAACATGCTAACATCAAACTCTCCCTGTTGACTTGCGCTTCACGTGAGGAACACTACGTATAACGCACAGAGTAGCTGCCTATGTAGAGTGATCCAAATCAGTCTACAAGATTACATTTCAGTTAGGATGCTGCGGAAGTAGACAGTAGACAACATGCTGAAAACAAAATAACAGCCTAAACCAGATGAAGGTCACATTGCTGGTCTTCCACTGGTCAGGCTTGCTGGTTTTAGAGAGTTTTTTGGCACATTTCAGGTTGTCAGTTGGTTTGTTTTGATGGTTTCAGAAGGTTTGTGGCCACTTCATTTGGTCAGACTGGGAGACCAGTTGGATGACCAGTTAAACCAGCCAAGATCAGCAAACAATCTTAGACTGTTTGTTTTTTGACAGGGCATCGATGCAGCTCACCAGGTTTTGAAAGTGCTGCTGAGAAACCAATAATCGAAACTTTAAAAAAAAAAAATTATTTCCACTGACATTGAGCACAAAGATGTCCATTTCTTTACATGTACCACAACAAAGACACATGAAGTAATTGTGCAGAGACGCAGTTTCCAAACAGAACATTCCAGACACGCATGGGTCATTTGACACCATTATTTATTAGAGCGCTGCAGTGATGGTTTTAAATGATGTCATCTGCAGAGTTAAAATCTTTAGACTTATGTGGCGTCTGTGTTCGGGCCATTATCACCTCTCAAATGTCTCTCTGCTCGTGCCCGACACAATGCGGCCCTCAAATAACACCGCACGACACTCTCGTCCGCTAATGGGCAAGAAATGAGTGTTTTATACAACGACGATTTTGTTGTGCCGTTGATAAGGGCAAAAACACTTAACCCGCTTTTCAATTTGTTGGATCAATTTTCACCCACTCCATGAGAGCACAATAATAACGGGTTACAAACATTTTATTTTGAAATTCACTCAAAAGCAGACGGGGGAATAAATCAGAGGTAGCGCGGACAACTTTTCAGCCAATTTCAGGTCTCGTCCCCCCGTGACCCAATCCGTGAACATCAAGATTAAACCGGCGAATGGCTGATTGTGTACCAACATCAAAGCACTTTACTGCTGCGATGAGTGTATGGCTCCCAGTTAACAATAGCAGCCTTTAAGTAGCTGTGTGTGTGAAGCATTCACTCAGACGTTTCTAACGGGTGTGCTTTAATACGTGTCAGATTAGCACTTAACAGTGAGCAGCAGTAATGAAGGGGCGATGCTTGTTAATGGCCCTGGGGGAGCAGTAATAAGGCTGCTGTGGGACATACAGGGGCTTGTTTGGTGGGTTTAAAGGGTGAGCCTGCGGCCCGCAATATCCAGCCTCTCAGTGTGGGTTTCAAATGCATCGAATGCCCCCCTTTATGGGTCACAACACCCCAAACCCCTCCAAACCCTCAGTCTGAATCAAAACCTCCTTCATTTTTCTTTATGCACTTCATGACTGTCTAGAGTTTCATCTTTTACAAGCAAGCATGTGTGTGTGTGTGTGTGTGTGTCATGCTGGGTCGAGCTCAACAATTCATTATGATCCTCAAATCGGATGGGGAAGCACTTGTGTGACACCGCGCCTGACGAGCATCATTTAACAGATTAATCTAATCAAATAAAAAGGTGGTGATTGTTGATTTATATTGAGTGTCACAGTGTTGCAACTTTAAACGCAGCTCACGAAAGCATGTGCGGGTCATATTTCACAAAAAAAAAAAAACAAAAAAAAAAAATGCCTGATTGTCACTATACCCTGCTAAATATTCCTGATCCATGATGATGCAATATTTAAAGGTGAATTTTGAGGTAATTTGATCGAACATTTAATCTAACAAGCTAATGGGAATCCCGGAAATTGTCACATTTATTTTGAGACAAACTACTTACAGTATTTGTTATTTTCAGTTTTGTTCAAGGTGTGCAATATGTAAAAATACAGTGTTTGGGATAAAAAGCCTCACTTGGCTACATCTCTCGAGCTTTCCATGGCTCCACCTTCCTTGGCTCTGCCTCTCATGACTCAATCTCCCAGGCCTCCTGATCCTGTCCCTGCTCCGTGGCCGCCCCCCTGGCCTCCTGACTCTATCCCAGCCCTGAGGCCACCCCCCAAACCTCCTGACTCCACCACTGTCCTTTGGTCACCTGTTTCCTCCTGCCCTTCTCCATCTTTAGGTGCCAGGAGTCACCTTGTGTGTGTGTGTGTATGTGTGTGTATGGGGGGGGGGTGTAATGGCAGGTTCTGTCTTCCTAATATTTCCCTTGAACTCTTATTTTGAAGTTTTCCCCTGGACTCCATTTCCCAGAGTGCACTGCCCTTATTACTTCCATCTGTTCCTGATTATCCTCACCTGTCTTTCATTCCCACATTTAGTCCCATTGTGTATACATACCCTCCTGTTTTATTCTTTGGTTGTCAGTTCTATATATATATATATATATATATATATATATATCTATCTTCATCTTCTCCATTAAAGCCTGCAAATAGATCCATCGCCTCTCTCCTCTCCTTCATCTTCACTACCACAACACGTGAAACTTACCATTTAAGAAAGATTCATTAATATTCCAAAGTTTTTAGAGTTTCCCTCATTAAACCGCGACTATATACAATAAAAGCATCTTGATGTTTCACTGCTGAGCTGGTTTGCAATTCTCATTATTCTCAATGGTTTTTATTAAATTGGTTTATTTAAAAAGGGCGGTACAAAATTGCTACCATGATGAATAAATACTTTGCAATTTCAATAACATATCCATTTTGCCCCTTACAGTGTTGAGAAAGGGATTTTTTGCAGTAAGGAGAATTTGGGAGGAAAAATGTGTTTAACTGTCATGAAAATAATATTGATGCTAAAAACAGGTTTTATTTTCTTTATGCAAAATATTCTTGTGTCTTTTGTTTTTGGGGTGAAATATGACCTGTACTTGACTGGTTTCACTCTATTACTGCATGATGGATATAATGTGAGAACATTCAGACTAACACACCAGCACTCTCAGGTTGACCCAGCTGTACTTGTGTCCTTTCTCTCTCTCTCTCTCTCAGTGTTGGTGAGGGGGGCGTGTGCAGTAAACACAGTAATAAGGATGTGTGTAAAGTCTCTCTCAGCGGGGGTCTGATGGGGTTTGGATGCTCCGGCAGTTCCTCTACATTTCCTCCTCAGCAGGAAGTCTTGGTGTGGTCGTGTCTCCTGTGTGAAAGTGAGCCGAACCGCCTCTGCTGCTCCTCTCACCTCAATAAAACCCTTCTGCGCCGCTCAATCCCTTAATAGTGCAGATATGAGATGATCAGACTGTGAGACACTGCAGCTCATGTCTGTATTCGAGTCTGCACGAGACTGAACTAGTTGTTTGAGGATCGCCTGAAGGTGTACTCACACCAAAAACACATTTTCACAACAAATGTTCTGCATGACATGATGTTAAAATGAAGCAATGCATCATTATCGACCCCCACATGAAAAGAGTGAACAATTGCCCTGAAAATGAAATTATTTGTTTTTTGCTGTATAAAAGTACATTTATTTTTGTTCAAAACTCACCAACAAATAGGATACACTGTGTCCATAATACATATATTATTAGGGGAAAATACTGTAAACATGTAAATTAAGATCTGATTATATATTTATAAACCCTGAGTATATAGTTGTACATCAAAATATATATTAATAAAGCTTAAATATGTATTTAGTAAGTGACAACATATTCCTTGCATTTTAGAGTTGAATTGTATGTTATATTAAAGAATGTGAAGGACTGCTGGTCATTTCAATTTCAACTTTTCTTGAACAGTGACGGCAGTGTGAATCGCTCTGGTTTTAAAAATGACTTGCAAAAAATATTTGTGTCACTTTCTTGAGTTGCTTTTGATCTGAACAGACCTTGGTTGATACCAAGGAAAAGAACTAACTTTGTGTAAAAACGTTCTTACGGTAATTTCAGAAATCAAGACTGTATTAATGTGTATTATGTATAGACTATAGTACTGCGAAAGTCAAAAATGACTGTAAAGTACAAACTGAGCAATGTCCAATCCAGAACACTGACGACATATCAGCTACATTTTAGTGATGGGTTTCATTTTACTCTAAAGCACATGATCAGAGTGTGTCACTTTTATTGAATGAATTATAAGTACAGTATATTTAGTCAACGTTCTCTTAACATCTTAGATGGATTTTTTTTTTTTTTTTTCTGGGATTGTCTCTGTAAAGGATTTGTATGATGCTGCCTGAAGTATTAGGACAAAACGAGGTTGAGTACAAGAGTGCTTAAGCTCTGTTCACCCCACAAATCAACATTTCACATGAAGATGATGCAGATTATTTTTAAGAACATTAAGATTTGTGTACATTATGACATTACTTCTGTGATGAAGACATTTAAAACACTCTTTGTCATGAATACAGTAATGAAAATCATCTTGTCTGCACATAGTTGAATTTTTTAAATAAAAAAAAATTGATTTAATTCTTTATAAGAGCAAATTAAATGTAGCACAACAATCAGTACATGATGTACTGTATACTTATAACTATACTCGGCAATTTACATATTTCTTTTTATGCATTACAATAATGAGAATTAGGAAAGAAAATGTGCCTAACTGTCACGAAAATAACCTAAAACAGGCTTCATTTTCTTCCTGTAAATCTAATTTCTTATTTCTTTCCTTTGATTGTGGTGTGAAATATGACCTGCACATGTTTTTGACAGGTTTCCTGAGATTTACACATTTATTATTCTTTTTTGTGACTATATATTGAAAAGTGTTTGTTAAAATGAACCAATGTGAATCTATTTTTCAACTATATATGATCATTTTAATCAATGCAGATGCACAGAGTCGCAATAACGAACATCTAACAGAGAACAGTCTTGAAATGTGTACTGAGTCTTTGAATTCAGTCTGGATCAATACTGGCCTCAGAGTGAGGAGGAGAAACAGCAGCTCTCGTGAGCCAGATGGAGATCACAGATTACAGACGGGTTCTGATGGTGTGAGAGGGGCATTAAGGAAGACATCTGCCCCTGCACTCATATTATTAAACACACACACACACACACACACACACCTTTCTCACTGTATCAACATCTCATGAGCGTTCACTAAAGAGAAACACCTCCGTCTCCTGTGAGCTCATCTCCCATTGCTACAGATCATCAGTCTGTGAATGTTTCCAAACGACCTCCGAATGGGAGATTTATTTAATGGGTCTATAGGCCTAATCTAGCCCTCTTAAATAAACATAGGGTACAACAGGGATAAAGGCACCCATTAAGAATATATTCTTTTTTTTCTGGTCACAAAATTTATCAAGGTAAAAAAAAAATAATAATAATAAAAAAAAGAATATTAATGGAGCTACATAATTTGTGTGAAAATAAATAATAACAAAATGTTGTTTTGATTAAAATTCGGTTTATTTCACACCTGGGGTAAAAGGCCCAGATAAAGCATGAAGATATAGGGGCAATAGTTATAGGGTACAATTTGTCAACTAATGCAAATAATTTTGTGACAGCAAGATGATTTTTTGAGAAACAAATGAAGATGATGCTTACTCAAAATAACTACTTCAGAAAAAGTCAACCATTTCCTGATAATTTCAAACACATTTGGCATTTTATTACATCTTAAGTATTCTATAATCAAACTAATCTCTATTATGATTGGATGAGTCAATGTGAGCCCATTTGAAACATTCTTCAGAACAAATCTATTCGCCCCACTTCAGAAAAACAATGTATTTAATAGGGGCCTTTAGCTCCTGCAACATGGGGGCTTTTTACCCCAAATACTGTCATTTCACTTACTGGACAGTTGCTGAAAAGTGTTTGATTTAATGACCTTAAACAAAAAACTGAAAATGATAAATACGTATTTTGTCGCAAAAGAATGTTAATTTCAGAATTTCAGAAATGTGTTGATTTGAAAATCAAACTTTAGACATTATATGCAATGATCTCATGAATCAGGAAAATGTTGCAATGTATAGTGACAAACATATTTAGGAAAGTACTATGGTTGTTGTTGCTGCTATGTAGTGTTTTGGGAGAAAATAAAATCAATGGAGACTTTTACCCCGCGGAGCCTTTAGCCCCATTGAATCCCACATAATGAAACAATTTAAATTCCAATATGTATCTAAATGCAAACATGTTGATAAAGGATTAAGGTTATCCTCAGACGGACCATCTCATAAACTGCCTTAAGTGCTTTCTCAAAATCACAAGCTCCAATCTGATTGGCAGACTGTATGTAATTTCCAGGAGTCAGTCTTTATCAGTCCAACAGAAATCCAAGTCGTGTTCACAAGTTCAATGAGAACATTAGAGGAAGAACTACCATAGACTTTTTAGCCCGAGATGGAGCACTTGTATTGAAATAAATAGGAGAAATTAAAACACCCAACGGGCAACGGATGTACAAAAGCATGTCCCGCCTACCACCTTTTAGATAAAGACATCGCCTGTCAGTCAACTTGAGAAACGAAACTTATGCATGCACATTAGCTGGACCAGCCAGAAAAATAGCGGGTTTTTCTGAGCTAAAGAAACATTATTGAAATAAGTTCTTTGATTAATGGTAATCTTGACAAACCGAGATTTTGGTCAAGCAGATAGGAGCTGCACTTCAATGTCCCTTGTTTAGATTGAAAGTAGCTGCCCGGCCAAGTGGACTAAATTACCCTGAAAGCGACTTTGGAAGTAGTCACTGGATTTGAGAAATGTTTGTGACATTCATCACACCAAATCTTCTTTTTTTTTTTTTGAGGCAGGTACTCACAGGTAAACCAGATATCCACCAACACAACTTCTTTATTTGAAGAGTTACGCCTGTGAAAGTACTGATTGCGGAGTCTGTAGCAGCATTATTTCAATAATTCACCATTTTAGAATATGCTGGTCTGTTATTGTGGTACCATCAGTTGTAGATTTACCAGTTCCTAAACGTCATGTAAGAAAGCAGAACTGTGGATGGTTGATTGACATGTCAGCACTATCCTGTCTAAGTGGGCAGTTCTTGGCCAGAATCAGCTGCAAGAGCACAACAGGGTAAAAGGGTTGCCATAATTGTAAACCTCATATAAAATATAATATAAAACGAAATAAAACCTCTCATATAATATTAAAATAACATTTTCTGAATGTTAAGCACCTCTTTTCACTGACCATTTGCTAAAGAAGGGGGAAAAAAAACCACTGAAATTAAGTCATATTCCTGGAAAGTGGCATCATTTTTTTTTTATGATAATTTTGCCTGAACGCCAAAGTCTTCCATCACAAGGTGCAGTTCATTAACGTTATTAAAGCCTTTGTGTTTGAACAGCATAGCATCAATTACCGCGCTACACCTCATTGTTATTTTATCACCCGCAGCTCCCGTTTCACACCATCAATGTGCGCACGCTCAAATGTGCTATTCATACGCATTAATAACAATGTGATAATTAGCTGAGAACCCACAGACAAACTCGTTCTTCCACTCGATAATCCTACAGCTAAAAATACACAACATGAGCGGCATCAGATATGCATGAAACGCAGTGGCATTTGAGAGGTCGGGTCCTCAGGGAGTCGAGCGCAGTTCTGAACGGATCAGAGCGCCCGTTGCGTCGCAGCTGTAGGTGGCGAGGTGTTAATTGAAGCTGTGGTAAAGTATTTAGCGTGAGAGCCACGCGAGGTGGACAGTGACCTCTGCTCGATCACAGATGACAAAATCAATTGGTGCATATTGTGAGATGCAGGGTTTTAGCCAATTAGCATGCATGCATAGGTGTTGCATTTCCAAACCAGATAACCAGAGTAAATCCTCACAGCAGTACACACTCAAGATCATTCGCATGACACACATCAGGGCTTCAACACGAGCAATATGCGGCTCCTTCACATAGAGAGTGTTGCAGATGGAAGGGTGACTGTGTGCCGAATGTGTGTTCACATAACTTTACTGTCTCAAGATGCTCTTGTTGAAATTAATTCAAAAACTAGTTCATGAATTATACACATGATCAGTATCTCGTCCATCTTGTTTTCATTTTCATTTTCATGACAGCATCACCCACAGTGTCATGCAAATTGTCGGTTAATCGTCATGTGCACTTCTAAAAGTCAGCGAGGGCAAAGTTGAAATTATTTAAACTTTGAGCATCACGTTACAACCAATTGACTGGCTATGATGGTCCAGTTTGACCCTGCTGGTAGATTTCGTAAATACACATTTCAGGCCATTTTTCTCCAATGACGGCCATACAGAAGTAGCAGTGTATTCTGATTGAATATATTTATAATCAACATACACTTCACAGAGCTCTCCTATACTGTACTCTTGGCTAATTCATTATTTGGATGCAGAACCAAACTGGAACTGTAATAAAATGAACAGCTGAACATTCACAGAATACATGACGACTGCAGGAATTTCGCTGCTGTGTGATGTTCCCCGAACAAAATCAGCATTTTGCGAGATGCGATTTGGAAATAACAGATCAACAGAAAGTGTTTTGCTGGAGGGTGGAAACAGTCACATCCATTTCCATAATCATATGAGTTTCCAATGATTCGTGCTTCTGGGTTCACTTGTCAACTTTGATGAATCTTCAACAGCTGCCCGGATGCTCCAAATTATCGGGACGGGGGAGCGTGTGGGGCAGGGTGGGAGAGGCTTACAGATTTCAAATGGCAGATCAATCAACGGATCATTTACCTGCAAGTATTATTTGGCAAAGAGAGAAGGCAATCCATCTACGCCGCTGCCTTAACCTACATGTGCATCGCCCAGCCATCAACAACAAATTGTCATTGGCATTCCAGTTATGAGCCATCAAAAGGCATCAGATCTTCACCACAGATTCCCAAATGGGATCGGACGTGTGGCACGGATGATCTCACGCGCCAGTCTTCAAAAGTCAGAGAGGTGTCAGTGTCTCATAAAAGGAAGATATTTTGTTGATTTGAATATCAAAAGACCCCACAGTGAGACCTCTCAACTGTTATAATATTTAAAAATAAAAAACAGGTGTGAAGTGATCAATTATTAAGAGCCTTGCTCAGGTTACGGTGGGCTGTTGGGGACAGAGGGGAAGATCTGGAGAATACTATTTACATAAAATTAACAGTTCAAAAGATTGAGTTCACACACCAATCAAACTTGTTAATTGACTGTCAATGGTGTGTCCCCGAGTATACAACACAACTACATTATTCATCGTCTCTGTTGACAAGGAAGACAGGCCAATTTGCATGGGCATCCAAAATCTTATCAACAACTACAATGCCCAATGCATTTTTAATAGAGCCTATTAATATTCATAGGGGTCAAACTATGGCACATTTCATTTAACTCTTTACAACCAACTAAGTGCTGTACAAGAGCTCAACTTTAAAACCCAAGGCTTCATGAAAGAGGGCTGCTGCTGGGTTTTTAGCATCAAATCTAAGACTTTTTAAGACCATTTTTAAGACCTGAACAAATAAAATTAACACAGTATATAAAATATTTCCTTTCTGTGACGTGGTGGACCAGACAGACGCTACAAGAGTCCAAACTTAATTAAATCCCAGAAGCAGTTTATTATGCAACCAAAATACCAATAACCAGAAAAAAAAAAAGATGCATAATGTTGGACTTTTAACTATAATCAAGCCTGCAATACACTGGGGACTCTTATTTTGAAATGTCTGTGCCTCACTGCTTCCAGATGCTCATTCAAACAAATCAGGGAATAATTAAGACTTTTGTTTTACCAATTAAGATATTTAAGAATTTTTTATGTCCGTAAACTTTAGAAAACTGAATTTAAGACATTATAAGACTTTAAGGACATGGGAACCCTATGAAAGACTAGCATGTCACTTAAAAAAAAAGAATAATAATTTCAACGCAAATCAAGGTTTCGTGTGCATATATTTGTTTATTTATTATTGATTTATTTGGCAAGTAGTCTTGTTATAAGTCAGATGGTCATTAATTACTAAATAAACACCAACAGAACTCCGACACAAACCGGAGGTGGATTTCAGCTGTTCAGCGATTTATTTCTTTTCAGATAATAACATAATTTCAACACAAATCAATATTTTGTGTTCATGTGTTTATTTATTTATTTGGTTTGTAGTCGTGTTATAAGCAGGATAATGTACAGTCAGCCGGTTATCACAAAATAAACCCCTTCAGGGTGATACAAGTGTCCTCCGCTTCGCATCGGGGTCCTGATCACCATGTTGGGGTTTATTTTGCGATATCAATCAGCTGACTGTACATTATCACTTACATAATGCACAACGTGTAGGCAAAGAACCCCGCAAAGTGCATTCTAATCTTTTAACGTACACCTAGCTGTGGATTATCCCGCTTATACCAGTGGTCACTTGTCAGCATTGATTAGTTATAGCTGTCATTGATTTTTACAGCACATATTTCGACAGGAGGAATAAAAATAACAGTTAACTTGTTGTTAGATCTAGAGTTCTGCCTGTTCTAAATCAGGCTCAGAAAAGTAGTGCGATGATATCACATTTGAATGAATTAAATAAAAAGCTGTTCTAATATTTGGAAAAACTGACATGGGTTTTTTGGAGAGTTTGGAGAATTGAAATGCACCATCGAGAAATAATAATAACAGCCACAGAATGTAAAAGGTTGGGCACTCCTAAGAACATGTCATTTTTATATTCTTTGTCATTTTCACATTAATGAGTAAAAATCGGGGTTACACACATGACAGTTGTAAAAGTAGCACTTACTGTTCGTGATGAGGAGAAAATCAATAAAACGCTTTGAAACCTGCAGACTTTGACCTCTGAGATATGGGTACGGTATCCATTAATGCTTCACAATTTATTGAATTAAGAACGAAATTGTGATATGGCCTTGCACGATTACTAAACCGCAAAAGTCTTCATTCAGTGCTTCAGTCAGCGATGTGTGATCGACCAGCGCCCTCTAGTGCACATGTTGAGCAGCGCAGCAACATTAGATGATGTTTAATATATTCGAATTCAAATCATCATGTCTCGAAAGACATCTTTGATAGGTTCCGGTTTCCTTCTCTCCTCCTCCATGCAAATCATAGCTGAATGTTATACTTTCCTTACAAGTCTTCTGAGTGTTTAAGAGGAAAGTACAGGTGCATTTCTAATTATCTCCAGGTGAGACTCAGTAATACAGGGCTGATGAACACTAGTGCCTCTTCCGTGTTTCCTGTAGTGCTTCACAGTTGATTTAAAGACAACACTGCATGACTTGATAATGTTGTGTTTTGCGATGTGATGGTTAATCCCAGCTCTGAGACTCATCGACTTGATACACTAAAATCAAGTCCGGAGGTCTTTTGAACAGAGGCATAAATCTCTCGCAATGTCTCATTACGGAGGACACCAGAGTAGACAGATTAATATAGAACGGTGATTAAAACTGTCTGGAACTACCTGTGCATTAAACGGTTTTAACGCACAAATTCCAGCCAATCAGAATCAAGTATTCTAACAGACCATGGTATAAGACAGAAATATATTACTGTTGTAAAAAAATAAAACAATAGAAGAAATCTAATCATCAAAATAATAATTCACTATTATATTACAATAATAAACTGGGCCCCTCAATAATAATTCAATATAATAATAATATTTAACTGGACTCCACAAATTAAGTGAATGAAGTCATTCACATAACATGCTGTAGGTAATATGTAGGTAAATAATGCTTTATATTACTATGTTTTGTTGTATATTGGTGCACATAAATGCAAATAATTAAATATCATTCTTCCTTGTGATCATTTAGTGAAAAACTGTGGAAAACGAAAGTTTTTATGAACTCCATTTTTACTCCATGCATTATATATGGAGTAAAAATTCGGTTTAAATTATTGTTCTTCTGATAAATAAACAAACAAACACTTTTAAGCAATTTCAAGGCAATTACTAAAACATTAATCTGTCTAAAATTAGTCTGAAAAATGGAAAAATAATTTTTAAAAGAGCATCGCTCTTTCAAAATCACAAACAATCTCCACTAAATGCATGCAGCATATAAACCATCTCAAGTGTGACATTTGAAAAAATGGCTAATCGTGACGCTACTGGGTTCATGAACTTTTATTTAATGGCATAAACATCCTTTATCATCCTTTATCAATGACTTGCCAAAAGGTCTCACAGCCTCAAGGTCTCTGATTTGATGCAGGAAGTAACATGCATGAAAATGTGGCAGCTTCCACGCCGCTGATGACACCTCACAACACATGGCCGGATTTTTAATTGTCCACGAGAAACATCTCAGAGGTCCAAGAAACGTATTTGTGTTTGTGTTGTGAGCTTGGCAGTGGAGGTGACCTCAAAGCTGTTATTTTTGGCAGAAGATGGGCCGCACGAGGTAAAGTGACCCGCTATTGACGAACAGTCAAACTCACTGACGCTGGTCAAGGACGCGAGAGGCTCGAAGCACCATCAGGTATGCTAATGGACGCACATCTCAACTGAATGCTCATGCATTATTGATTCAAATGGAGAAAGAGACACATTTACTGACGCTCCAGTCTCAAGCACCATATGATACGACGAGCTGAGCAGATCTATATGTATGCACGCTAAATATTATAGATGATCTACAACTTCATGAGTGAAGACACTGGAGAAGATTCAACATCACTTTTACACTCAATGTTTTACAGACATTATTATTATTATTATTATTATTATTAATAATAAAAAAATGTTTTTTAATAAAAATCTTTTCCAACTTTTTGATCTTTTTCATCTTTTTGACTATTTCTTCAGGCAGTATTTCCTTGTAATTTCAGCCAAATGTTGTAATAGAAAGCAAATTAGTTTGGTGTTATATTAAACTGGTTTTGCCAAGATTTTATATCTTCTGTCCACAGTACAGTTTAGAGTCATTATATACTAATATATGACTGCAGAATGACACCATTGACCAATCTCAATGAAGAATTCCAGTGAGCTGTGCAATAAGCATTATTATTATTATGGCTCTGCAGGTTTGTGATGGGCTCTTCTAGCATTAGATCACATGTGAGATGATTTGAGATGAGCTCTTTGTTTCTCACACACCACGTTTCTGCAAATACTGTACAAGACACCCAAGAGAAGCTCAAATCCTTCTCAACACAGCAGTGTTCATACTGAAGGTCTCTCGATGTGTCTTTAGTTGCTCGTTCTGTGTGTGGAGCTGCAGTGGCATGCACCAAACTGTCACACAGAATCAGTGTTTACATGAACAGCGATAAAAATAGCTCTATGAAATTCACAAAAAAAAGGCCTTTAACCGTCACCCATCCACTGGTGGAAATATTTCTGTTTTGCTCTATTTTTTAATTGAATACCAATATTTTTTATTACAAATTATATCAGCGTAACAGTTTGTTTTGTTGGACAAGAAAAAAACTAGCCATGTGACTCACATTTGGTTTTTGACTATTGAAAAAGGGTAAAATTGAACAATTTATGCATGGAGTCACATTGAGATCCCCCTATTTCTCTGGGAATTAACCATATACAGCCTTAAAAATGAAGACACATAAAGAACAGTTTGTCTTTAATACTTCTGGAGTTATAGGCACTCCAACATTGGAAAAACAACACAAATAAGTGTTTTCCCCCATTTTTGGATTCACGCCATTGGCGTACAACAAGAGGCACTGAAGTCAACTGGTTTTAGTAATATACCAACCTATATCTGTGTACAAACAAAATTATTACAATGACACCTTTATAAGGTTATCTTTTTTTTTTTTTACCTGTAGTTTTGCTCCAAAATCATTGGCAAAAATTGTCATTTGACCCCCCTTGACAAAAGGATTTCTCAGTAAATATTGATCCATGACATATCATATTTTGGCTTTCATCCTCATTTATATGTGTCTTTCTTCAGTAAAAGTATTAACAAAATCAAAGATTTCAGCTGGTGGAAGTTTCTGGTTGATTTGACATGAAATAACTCATGTCCCTTTTTTGCTTTAATAAGAGCATGTACTCGAAACCCAATGATCATGTTCTCCAGCATGCTTTGAGAATGTTCCAAAGAGCATCTTGTGTGTTTCAATCTGACCGTCTGTACAAAGAGTTCACATGATAAGTAGTTTACGTACATTTCATGAGTTACCTTGGATTTTAAAAACGAAACAAAATGGTATGTCATAAAAGGTAAAAGAAATACATCAGATCCTGCACTATTTTTGCACCCCACTGTATAGAGTGAATTCTGTCAGACAATAAGATGTGAGAGTGAAAGAATGAGCGGGTGTCTGTATGAACTTCCATCACCAGAGATGACATTGTCCCCTCCTCTACTGCGGGTAAATACCCAGACTTCCCTCACTGTCTGACCCTTAAACATACCCAGAGATGCTCGCCCCGATGAGTAACACTGTCACGTCGGCTTTTGTCAACTTTATGCTGATTATTCGTCTCTATCTATCGGCTGTTTGGAGAGGATGTGAGGTCACACAGCAGCACTTTAAACATCACACACAATATAGTACAAGCAAACACGTGTTATATTTTTTAACAACATATTTCTGTCTTATTTTAAGTTGACAATGTTACATCAAGATGGCCAAAACTTACTTTGACAGTAAGACTGTCCAAATGGATGTTTGAATGACAAGCGGCCATCGAAGGGAGAGCCGTCAGAATTGGGGCATGTTTTGGCCCCGTTGCAGTCATCGACCTCTGATTTTTTGACAAATTGGTTGTGAGGTTTTTTCGACTGATGCACATCGCGAAAATCACGTCTGCCAAGCTTCACTCGTGACCTGCCCGTGGGACATGACAAAGCCCTCCACGCGTCGCTCGATCAAACAGCATCTTTCCAGGACAATGCAAATTATGACAAATTCCATCATCCCGCATTATGCGCTTCCCGCTAATCTGCCTAATTCGAGAGAATCGCGAGGGTTCGGCCGAGGGCCTTGATGTCTGTTTGAATGATGCTGATGCGGCCTGTGCTGCGTTTACAGCTGTGGCCTTATCTCTCTTGCCCTCTCTGACTCTCTCTCTTTCACTAAAAACACAAACAAGGTCAGCTGAAGCGTTCTCTCAGCTCTGAGAACACAGTGAACGCTCACTGATTGGATCTGGATGTTTGTGGTGGTTTTGTGTGGGTCAGGTGGTCTGTGTGTAGCTGCAGTACAACACTCAGCATCACGTCAGGCCGACTCACATCACACACACACACGAGCGGGTCGGGGCGGTGTGGCACTATATGAGGCGTCGGATGATGAAGTCTTAGCAGACGGACCCGCAGCACAATGCTCACAGCAACACAACAACCTGCACAGACGTTTAGACATGTGATGCGGTGGAGCAAACACACAGACGACACACTTGTGCAGTTACACGTCCTATTCGTGAGATGGCAGTATGACTTCATCATAAACATTGAACACTCTCTGAAGTATTGAATAAATAATGTCATTGTATAAAAGTTTTTATGAAATATGAAAGCTTTTTTTTTTCTTGAAATTGAAAAGTTTTTTTTTTTTTTTTTAATCTGCAGTTCATTTGATGTCACAGCTTGCTTACACTCATATTATTGCTGTATTCTATGTGTAGAGTGATTTATTTATATTTCTACCTGTTTTAAAAACATTTCTCAGCTATTTCAGGGAGATTTAGGACTTTCGCTTGGCTATTTCAAAAGCATTGTACACATTCCTGTAAAATGGACAGCTATATAAATTATTTTATTTTACATACACGTAATGTTAACTTCATATATTATAAATAAAATGCTGCCTTTTTTGTTTTTTGGAACATTAAGATTTTTTTTTTTTTTGCATTTTTATATTATTTTCATGAGAAAAACATTTAAACCTTTAATTCTCATCACTGTAATACAAGGAACTGTCTCATTCTCTTTACTGTGATGGGAAGAAATAATGATATATTATTTAAATAGTAAAGTATTTACAAATCATGTTTGTGTTTGTTGAACCGCTTTTAATTCATGCTGATTTCAGTACAAACTCATTGTATTACATTAATATTTTGTGCAATACAGTAAACATTACTTAATTATCAAGTAATAAATAATTACGCCATATTAAGTTAATAAGAATTTGGGGGAAGAATGTGTTTGATTATGATGTAAATAATGACAATGCAAAAAAAAAAAAAAAGAAATCTTAACAGCCCTAAAATTTAATAAAGCTTCTTCAAGAAATGCTAATTGATTATTTTTTCTTTTAAAATGTGACATTGACATGTTTTGGTGAGATTCATCCAGACAACAGCTCAACAAAACCTTAAATATGAATAATGAATGTGTATAAAACAGAACATGCAGCAGCTCCAATCAGACTCGCTGTTTATTATTCATCTATAACACGTTTATATCGGTGGAATGTGCTGAAATGACAATAACTAAAGAAAAATGAACGAGTGAGGTTAAAAGGTATGACTCAAACGAGCCCTCGATGAGAAATTAATGACAAATGTAAATGTGAATATCAATGAGCCATCCGTTTTAGTTTCAGCCATTAAAAACCAGAATTTCCTTAATAAATTAAGACCCAAATGTAACGTGTGTTCAATCTTGCATGAGAACGCAATAATAATGTTTCAGCAGGACTTTTACTGGCAATCGTCTCTGAAATGTACTCACTGGGTCAACATAAACAGCAGCTGACCTGTGATATGAGTGTTTGTTTTAGTGATGTTCCTCTCTTTCGCTCTCAGTGGGTGTCTCCCATGTCACTGTCTGTCCCGTCAAACGCTGCCGTACAGGAATAGAGCACTCGTTACCATAGTAATAGAACGGTCATACCTCCTTCAGACGGTGATTGAACCGGATAGCACTCGCTGTGTTTTTCTAGCATTTATTATTCACTTTTTGATGGTGGCCAATGACACAGACACATTGTACTCTGGCTTGAACTGTCTCGTGTACAAGTTAAAATGACCTGCCATTTCAAATCTACATGTGTCGTGAGTTTGTCAGTAGAGTTTAATGTGCTGAAGAGGTGTTGTACAGATACTGTCATTGCAAGTGTTTTTAGTGTTTGAAATGTGTGACGAGTGTCTTCTACATGATGTCACATGAAATCCTGCATTACCATCTCAGCATTAATAACACACACATTTTTGTGTGTATATATATATATATATATATATATTATTTGATGTATATTATATTGTTATATAAAATAAACAAAGTGAAACCTATGTTTAGGAATCTAACATTTTTGCATTGTGACATTATTTTCATGACAATTTAACACATTTACACCACAAATCTTCATGACCCTAATGCAAAATAATGCTTTATTATTTAAATGGTAAAGTTTTTCATTTAAACATCATGTTAGTGTTTTTAAATTACCTTTAATGTATGCTGATTTAAACATCTCTGAATAACACACTTTTTGTACTGTATTTCAATAAATCATTACTGTATTGCAGAAATGAGAATAATCAAGATTAATGAGAATTACAAAAAAAAACTATAGTAAAACATTCAACAGCATTAAAGTAATGTGTTTAATTGTCATGAAATTAATGTTGCAATGATGATAAAAAACAAAGAAAACCTTAATGGACCTAGAATAGACTTAATTATCTTAATGACAAAAAAAGTATCACTTAAATTCCTTTTTGGTTTGGGGGTGAAATGTAACCTACACATTTACATGAGATTCACCCATTTAGATGATGTCTGAGGGATTTCCTTCCAAGACTGCAGGAAACACTTATAGAAACATGACTCTAAATGTAGAGACTCTATATATGAGACAGATATAGATGACAGGAAGTACAGGCGTCAAACACCGAATGGTCAGCGTCAGTGTCAGCTGATACATTCGATCTAATTCTGACCTACAACACAAGAGCAGACCGACTTCCTGTGTTTTGTTGACATGAAGAAAGCCAGTCAGGCACCAATAACACATGACAAGATGTTCAGAGGCGATCACGATTGGTTGTCAAGCCGAGCATGTTAATGAAGGAGCGTTTGCGAGAGAGTGAGTGCCGGCGCAGGACGACGATTCGCTCTGACAGATTCAGTGCTTCCTGTATCTCTCCAAGTACAAGCTAACACCAGCACAAACAATGCTGCATGACAATGTCGTCAAACACGCGCGATTCCTGATGTCACTACAGGTCACATGCAGAAAGAGGGGTGAAATACCTGTAACTAGCCCTGTAACTCTTCTGCCCCCCGAATCACCCTCAAACACACACGTCCCAACAGTGAACACCCGTTAAACCTGAGATTCATTTGCGCACTTGTCACAAACTGGTCTTATAGAATCACGTTACTATGTCTACATTTCTGCTGAATGATTTTTGCATGACTCATTGTACGTATCGCAGCAGTTTCCTGGTGAAATGAACACTAGAGGTGCTTCAACAACAATGACTTTTATTCTCTTTAACATAAATCACGAGTAAAACGGCAGATCATCAGTTCATAAACACTCACTTTTGACATCTAAACACTTTTACTATAGCGCGTGACTCATTTTAACATTTGCATCACATAATCAACTACATTTACAAGCTTGTTTGAGTGTGATCAAACTGTGTGGTAGCTCGACTGATAGAGCGTTGCACTTGTGATGTAAAGAAGCGGGTACGAGTCCTGAAGAGCACATGAGTCCACATGTGAGCCGAAAGTGTCATTAAAACACCACGATATGAACACAATTTTGTTTCCAATATGAAATTACATTGTGGATATTACATTGATTTTAAATTGCTAATTATCTGGCTTGGTTTCCTTTAGACTGTGGCAGAAGGCCAGTTTCACACTCGTTCCTTGTGTCATGACTCGCCAGTGTTGATTGTTATAAATTGTTGATATTTTTCTTTTTATGTCTTTTGTATTATGTATTGATTAAATGAAAACATGCCTTTCCTGAAGTGATTTTATGGCACCACTGTTTGCGCATTGAGTTTTATTTTCTCCACTGTCCTGTGCCATTAAAGGCAAATAAAAAAATAAAAAATCGTACTTAGAAAATGTGTATAGGTTAGGCCACGTCCACACTAATAATTTTTGTTTGTAAATGCATTCATTTCACTGTTTATGCTTCTCGTCCACACTAGAATAGCATTGTCCTCCACCAAAAATGGAGCAATTTGAAAATGCTCTCCATTATCGCATACTTTGTTATTTTCAAACTTGAATGGACTGGTGTGGATGTGGCCTAAATATTGCTGTTTAATTTAAAGTATTATGTATTGTTATATTAGTGCATATAAAAAAAATTATTAGATATCATTCTTTCTTGTGTTCATTTAGTAAAAACAGTGTTGAAAACATGCCTTGATTATTTTGTACTAGATTTTTATTGTATTTTACTTGCATTAAATATTCTCAATTAACTTGGCAACAATTGAAGTTTTGTTGAAACGATGGTTGATGGCTGAAAAAATGCTTTGCCTACTTCAGTAGAGGTACTTGAAGTAGAAAGTGGAAGTTTTTTTTAAAAAAGTGAGTGCTATTTTTGTGAATAATACTATAGTTTTCCTCAATGTTTATGCACCAACTAATGGAGCAGAAATAATTTTATTCTTAAACTTGATCATTACCGCTTTAAATGAGGTAAATGCAGAAGAATTTGTGATATTGGGGGGTGATTTTAATTGCACTGAGAATGATAAAATGGACAGGAATAATATAGAACCTCTCATGGCTTATTTAAAAAGGATCAAACAATTAATTCAAGCTTTTGATCTTTGTGATATTTGCAGGGCTATATACCCAAACTCCAGGCAATACACCTGGGCTCATAGTCAAGAGGGTTTGATGTCTTTGGCACGGCTGGATAGATTTTATTGTTTTAAGCACCAACTCAATCTTTTTAAAAGCTGTAGAATTATTCCAGTAGGCTTTCCTGATCACAGCACAGTCCTTCATCAAATAATTGTCAATCATGTTAAGTCAAAGAGTGCCTATTGGTTTTTTAATACATCTCATTAAAATAATAATTTTATTGAATCTTTAAATTTTTTTGGAACAATTTTAAGCAAAAAAAAAAAAAAAAAAAAAAAGTACAATTCTTTACAGCAGTGGTGTGATTGTGGAAAAATACAAATACAAATTTTTTGCCAGCAGTACACTTTCAATGTCACAAGAGAAATAGCGAGAACAATGAAAGTTCTTGAGGCTGAAATAGTTGATTTACAGGAATTATCAGCATCTACAGGAAAAAGAAAAGTTTTTGAAGCTCTCAATTTAAAAAAGGCAAAGCTAGCAGACCTGTTGGATGTTAAGACACAAGGTGCTTTGGTACGTTCCCGGTTTCAAAACGTTGCCTTAATGGATGCTCCATCAAAATTATTTTTCAGTTTAGAGAAGAAAAATGGCCAGAGTAGAATCATTCATTCCCTGCGCTCAACCACAGGACAAGAACTCACTGAGTCTTCCGAAATAAGACAGTGTGCTGTATAGTTCTATTCAGACTTGTAACATGTGAATTAATGGATGAAGAGAGAATCAATTCGGATATTTTTTATGATGGCTTGCCATTAGTAGCTGAGGAGACTAACACTGAATTACAGTTCCCTTTGTCTTTACAAGAACTACATGCAGCCTTGATGAATATGGAGAATGGAAAATCCCCTGGGATTGATGGTTTACCTTTCAAATTTTTAAAATGCTTTTTGTCCACAGAAGGAGAAGATCTTTTGTTGATGTTTAATGATAGTTTAGAAAAAGTCTCTCTGCCTTTGAGCTGTAGAAGAGCTGTTATCACTTTATTACCTAAAAAAGGTGATTTGCAGAACATTGCCAATTGGAGGCCAGTGTCTCTTTTGTGCACAGAACTTAGAATGTTGTCTAAAGCTCTGGCAAAAAGACTAAATAAAGTTATGGGGCAGGTGATACATTATGACCAGACTTACTGTATACCAAATAGGTCAATTTATGATAATATATCTCTGATTAGAGATGTCTTAGAGGTCTCAAGGCTATTGGGTGTTAATATTGGTCTCATTTCCTTGGATCAAGAAAAGGCTTTTGACCAAGTCGAACATTTATTTTTGTGGCGCACTATGGAAGTGTTTGGGTTCAGCCCGGGGTTCATAGCCATGATTAAGACTATGTATTATGACATTGAAAGTGTACTTAAAGTTAATGGTGGTTTGAGTGCTCCTTTTAAAGTTAAGAGAGGAATTAGGCAGGATAAGCTATGTCTGGAATGCTATACGCACTAGCCATTGAACCAATGCTTCACAGGTTACACAATTAGTTAAATGGTTTTACTGTACCTCAATGTAATGATGTTTTGTTTCTTTTTGCATATGCTGATGTTGTTTTTATAACAAAAAAATGATGATGTAAATAATCTAGAACATATTGTTCAAGATTTTATGGTTGTTTCATCAGCAAATATTAATTGGAGAAAAAGTGAGGCTTTGCTGATGGGAAAGTGGAATGGAGATTACACTAAACTCCCAGGGGGGTTAATTTGGAAAAGAAGTGGTTTAATATACTTAGTAGTATTTTTGGGTAATGAAGGATGTATTCAGAAAAACTGGGAAGGCATGTTGGAAAAAGTAGCAGGTCATTTGAAGAAATGGAAATGGTTGCTTCCACAGATGTACTTTAGAGGGAGAACACTTGTGATTAACAACTTGGTAGCATCTTCAATGTGGCATAAACCTGCCTGTGTTGAACCACCTCCTAATCTACTTCAAAGAGTGATGGTTGATATTTATTTATTTATTTATTTATTTATTTATTTTTGGACAATTACACTGGACTCCCCAAAGTGTACTTTTCTTTGCCTAAAGAGGAGCTGGTTCATGGACTGGTAAACTTGGCAAGCAGGGGTGCTGCCTATCATCTTCAATTTATTCAGAAATTTATTTATTTTGCTGGGATCAAAAGACTTGGTGAGGAAATCAATGGCCCAAAGCATATTGCATAGGGTGAATGGATTTGGTTTGGATGTTGCATTGTTTTTAATGGATGTTAAAACACTTGATTTTACAGGAATACTTCTTTTTTTTAATCAAAGTTTGTTTAAATTATGGAATCTCTTTAAGCATCTGGCTAGAACCAGCTTCCTCACTTCATTGGTTACTTGAAGAGCCTGTTGTATTTGGAGCACGTCTAGATGACTAGGGATGACACACCAGGCCTCACTAATTCATTTTGTTCAAAAAAGGCTCTGCAATTGCGACATATTGTGCGTGAATGTAGGGCTTTACTGGTTGTTTAGATCAGTGTTACTATCAGAAATAATTAATAATTATCATTAATATTTAAATTAATTAATTGGATCTAACTCATTAAAACCTCATATGGGGCTCCAGTAAATGTAGTGCGCTACGTTTAGGAGTGGGTTTGGTTATTAGCAATAATTAATAATTATCAAAGACAATTATTAATTATTAAAATCAATAGAACATTGATGAGAATCAGTGTTAGCTTTTTCTAATCCTTTAAATCAACAATTATCAAAGATAATCGTTAATTGTTAACATCGATGAAACATTAATTAAAATTAACACTAGCTTATTGATCCTTCAGATTCAACAATCATCAAAGATAATTATCAATTATCAAAAATCAATAGAATATTAATAAGGATTAATATTGCTGGGACACCACCCTGGAATTAGGGACTAATAACCAGATAGTAAAACAGTCTCAATATTATATTGTTTTCTTAGGAAAATCGATATCCAAAGAACATCGATTTTCGGAAAAAAAAACAATGAATGAAGGCTTGAATCCGAGCACTGACATCCCGTCAGCATGACACAGGCGTATGCAAAACAAACCAAAACACTTCTCTTTGTAATATAAACAAAGTTTATTTATGCAGTAATATCAATCAATAATTAATACAATGCAGTCAATAAACTTCCGACTTACAACTACAAACTAAACAGTGATATGATTAGATATGGAAATAAAAATAATCTTATAACACATGAGGGTGTGTGTGTGTGTGTGTGAGAGCGAGTGTGTGTGTGTGTGTGTGTGTGTGTAAGGAGGGACGCTCACAAAATGGCGGACGTGACTCTCATGGAGAGTATGTCATGCGAGACTTCTGGCCAGGGAATATGGCCACGAATGTGGGCGGAGAGAACCAGTCAATGACGTCTACCAGTTACCGCGTGTATCCGCTTGTACGATAGCTTAGGGACAAAGCTGAGCTTTATCACAAAGCTATCTACGAGCCACAAATGTGTGCCAGAATGTTTGTGAGGGGTCGCGTGTGTGTGGTTACTACGAGAGAGAGAGCGAGAATTAAGTGACGGCCCCAAAGCTGATTTCGCGATCGTGGGAAAGAAAGCAGCTGTTAGTTTATCACTCAGAGATGCGGTGGACGGCTCATAAACAGTCCTGCGTTCTTTGATTCTTTAATGGTTAAACTCAGTTTGCCGGTCTCACCCGCGATGGTGGAAATGCACAACAGCCCACTGTGGTTGGACCACAATACAACAAATCAAATTTGTGATAATTAGTACCCTGAGTATTAATAATGAGCGGACATGGCGGTCCGTAAACTGTACAAGCAAAAAACCTTGAAACAAGAATAACACACTATAATATTCTATCTCTGCCCAGACGTAACCTCTTACTTGAATCGCATGAGGACACAGGTAGAATGTGTTTTCCTCCGTCCTTTAACTTTGACCCGGTTCCTTGAGGCTCGGGTGATGACGGGGGGCCGTTTCCACGCTCTGTCGGCGGGCGGTACGGCTGTTGATTCTCGGCGGGCTGGCGGAGAACTCAGAAATGTCGACTCGATTGAAGATGGAAGAGAAATCTTTTATCTCTTCACTCCTGTAGGCAAACGGATGAAGATGCAGATTGCTCGGCGGTCTCCTTCGGATCCGTTAGAGTGTTTGGTTGAACACAGAGTAATCTCAACTCGTCCAGCGAGATGGAGATTGTATGGCCACAGTTTCAAGTCGGATGTTACTTCCTTGTGCCACGAGGCTACACCTGAGAGCAGCGATGAGCTGCATCTACACACGGCAAGAAAAGTTGCTGGAAGCAAATCCCGGAAACATTTCAGAGGTATTTCAACTCCTGATGATGTCACGTTTGAGGGACGTTCTGTCGTGTGCCTCATCCAATAGGAGTTGAGAGTTCGATCCTTTAGTGAGCAAGGCTTCATGGGATTTGTAGTCTGTTTTGGACTCCCTTTGTTTAATTTTGGCGCGGTTTTCATCAGTAAGATTTATGACTTCTTATGTGGGGGCCTGAGTTAGGTTTTACGACTGTGTTAGGCCTGCCTTTGTCTTCTATCTGAATACATGAGACCCAACATGAAGCTGGATCAAATTTACAAAATAAAAATCACTTTTTTTATTTTTTTGGGTGTAAGGTCAGTGCATCTTGTGAAGAGATTCTTAGACAAACTCTATGGGGCTTTGCTTCCAGAAGAAAAAGAGTTACTTAAGGAATACAGAACAGGTTCTATTATTCCCAATGATAAAGATCCTTTCCCAGATTTTAATGTTATACCTGTTTTAAATTTTTCCTCTCACACTAGTCCTTTACTGAATTTAGGGGAACGTGAACATTTGGGTTTCCTTTCGGTAAGAGGGAACGTATTGTATTAAGTTTTAGTGAAGGGAATTAATAAGCATACATTGGGGGCCTTGGTATCTCAGCGAGTATTGACCCTGAATATCACCCCTGGAGTCGCGAGTTTGAATCCAGAGTGTGCTGAGTGACTCCAGCCAGGTCCACTAAGCAACCAAATTGGCCCGGTTGTTGGGAGGGTAGAGTCACATGGGGTATCCTCCTCGTGGTCGCTATAATGTGGTTCTCGCTCTCGGTGGGGTGCGTGGCAAGTTGTGCATGGATGCCACGGAGAATAGCGTGAAGCCTCCACACACGCTATGTCTCCGCGGTAACACAATCAACAAGCCACGTGATAAGATGCTCAGATTGACGGTCTCAGACGCGGAGGCAACTGAGATTCGTCCTCCGCCACCCGGATTGAGGCGAGTCACTACGCCACCACGAGGACTTGGAGCACATTGGGAATTGGGCATTCCAAATTGGGGAGAAAAAGGGAGAAAAAAATAAATAAAAATTAGCATACATTAAAAGATAGAACAGATACAGTTTGGAGAGAAAAAATAGAAACTGCAGAAATGGTAAAACTGGTTTGGAGAGTACTTTACAAACCTCCCTTAACAAAAAAATCTTCAGTGGTGAATCCTTCATGGAGCCGTTGCAGTGAATTCTTTTGTTTCTGTTATTAATCCTGATGTTAGTGCTGAATGTCCTTTCTGTAATGAAAGAGAAACAGTTTTTCATTGTTTTATGCTTTGTAAAAGACTTTCTCCTCTGTTCCATCTTTTGGATGTTTTATTTGATTCTTTAGGGGCTGTTTTAAGAAGCAAGATTTTATTTTGGGTTATAATTATAGTCAGAAACACAAGTTTAAGTGTCAATTCCTTAATTTTATTACGGGTCAAGGAAAACTTGCAATACATACAAAAAGGAAAAGGAAAATGGAGCAGAGACCAAGTGAAGATCTTATTGTAATATTTAAGAATATGGTAAAAGCAAGAATTGTTATTGATTTCAAATGTATATATTAATGAGTGTAATCAATGTTTTTATAGTTGAATGATGCTCTGTGTTCAGTTAATAACGATGAACTTTATTTTATGAGATTTATAAAATTGTGTTATGTAATTTTGTTTGTTTTTAGTTGTTTGTTTCTTAAACTTTTTAAATCTCTTGGCAATGTTCACTCTTTCAAAATCTCTCTTTCTGTCTGTCTGTTTTTCTCTATCTCATTCTCTCTCTCTCTCTCTCTCTCTCTCTCTCTCTCTCTCTCTCTCTCTCTCTCTCTCTCTTTTATTAGAGTTGATAGCATCCTTGCATTGTTTCAGCACACTCACTCCAGAGCTGTCCTGCTGCTCTCGCCTGCAGCGCTGCGGATTATTGCCGCATTATTTCATGCTTGCCTGCCTCTTTTATCAACTGCTCCTCAAGTAATGTTAATAGACTAGAAAATTGAGACATTTATGAAGTATAGCCAGTGTTTATGAAAAAATCCATAAAATATGACAAGGCGAGGTGAGATGAAAGTGCCATTTTAATAGATTACGGCGAAAGCACCTCCTACGAGATCACTCCATTTTATGCCATTCATTTAGTCATGTTACAAACAAAGTTAAATGTCCTAATTAATCTGTACACAAAGCACCGCCCACCCCAGTGAAGCTTCATACACTCCACTGTGCTAATTATCTTCCTCAAGTGGTGGTTTACGAGAAAGATCTTTAAAGATATGAATATGTGATCTTATAAATATCCTCTTATTAGAGCAGTTGGCCTCTAATTACACAGTTTAGCTCAAAGACTTGCTGTTAATCAAAGGGAAGCATTTAACAATGATCAGAACCTTAAAACATGTTCATCTCTTTTATGAGGTTTATCTCAAAGCAGCTGTCTCTCTGAACTCATCTATGAACACTGATATCAAGCACGTGTTATTCTGCTATTGAACTGGATTCCGGAAGCTTCTAATGAGGATTCTGGCCATCTCCTCGATCATTGTTTTAATAGATTTACTCCGCTTAAGCAGATTATTCAAATTTCTCCACAGCAGAGGTCTGCGCTTTCAATTTGACGCATATTCAATTTACAGGCCGCGTGAGGCTCCTACAGAATAAAGCGGCCCTCCCGTCAGAGTGGGCGTATTCCCAAAACTGGGACTAACACGACTGCATCTTCCTTGTGGATGTTAAATTGAATTATTAAAGCGAATTTCAAGTGCCAGGTCCCAGGCGCGGTGGCACCCGTCATGTAGCGATGTCTGTTGTTTGTTTCTGGATTCTGTTATGCAGATGTGATCATTGGAGTTGTAAGTCACTCTTCCAAAGGGATTTTAGGGAGCAGGAAACATTAAATCGCAAAGGTGTGTGGCAACGCGCAATTTACAGCTCCCGCTGTTAACTGCGACTTTGGTTAATGGAGGGTCAATTCTAACCATCTGCCAACATGCAAAGCTTTAATCGTCTATTATGAGAGAAAAATGTTTCTCCTCTTCATTTGACTGCTGATGCTGCACTGCTGCAAAAATCGCAATATTAGCAGGGAGGTGCAAGGAAATTCACTCTTGCTAATGTAACGTCAAATATAATTTCATCATACCTCATTAAATTCAGAAACAGTCGGCTTAAAAATGTCCTGGATATCCGTATATTACGCTAAAATAGTTCTTAATGATAACATACAAATTAAATTTGCATAAACACCAAAATAACAGCACAAGAACAAATGATGTAGTAGAAGAGTGAAATATATCTTAAGGCAGAGCAAATGGCCACGACAAAATCTGTCACACGTCCAGAATTCCTCATTAAGGATATCTGGACTATTATGCTAAACACGACCTTGACACGCAAGCTAATCAAGGGTGAAACTGATAAAATATAAAACACACATTGTGCCTGTTGGTTAATTTCATCTAAATGATGGCAGACTGTGTCGAGCGCCTAAAGCTACAGAATCACAAACGAAAGGTTAACGAATTTTCTAAATCACATCTGATCAGGATCTTTCACATTACTGAACAAAAGCAACATATTCTTGGCAATTAGACAAAGGGCTTTGCGAAGAGCACATACTGATTATGAAATATATTAAATATATCAGGCACTTTTCACAAAGTGTACAAAATGAGACTTGAAATCTTTTTCATCAAATTATCATTATAATTGGGTGCTTTACCTTCAGAAAATGTTCTCAAACAACATACTGTATAATATGAGCTGTTCTCTGCACACCTTGGGACATGTATGAATTCAGCTTTAATTCCTCATTTGTGGGATTTTTTATTTTTTTTTGTCTAGCAACAAACATGAAATAAACCTAATGATGATTTTTTACGTAATGTAAAAGCACGTTTTTACACACTTTTTTTTTTTTTTTTTACAAAGAATGTAAAAATGCAACAGTAAAAACTGTTAAGTGGTTAACTGGTACTTTACCATGTACAGTGAAATAGTTTGTTTTACTTAACAAGACAGACATTAAATGTAATTTTACAGTAACATATTATAAAGAGAATATATAAGTATTATTATTATTATTTCTTCTTTCAGAAGTAAAAAGCATTTATTATTTACCTTATAGTTAACTGTGAAATGTATATTAGTTCTTAACAAGGCAATCCATGTACTTTTATGGTAAACTATTGTTAATATTACAGTGAAAAAATTCTAACGTTTCCAGGAGTCCCTGCGTGACCAATAACATTTGATTATATTTTCTTGCTATATTTCTGTTTCTTCTTATTTATGAGATCAGTTATGTGCAGTGGAGTGTTTTATGTCACATTTGACATTGTTTAGTTAACGTTTATTACATGTTTTGTGTTTGTGTGATTAACGTGTTTATTGGTCAGTTCTCTTCCTGATGAACTTTAAGACATCATGTGGTCTTTTGTTTAATCAATGTTATGGTGTTAACAGTACATTTAAAAGTTGAAAGCAGATTTTTGTGTTTCCAGTAGGCTGTTATATCATTTAAATTTGATATCATTTAATACAATAGTGAACGGTAAATTACACAGGCACCAACATGAAATACCGTAATGCCTGAAACATGAGCACTGTATTTTAATTTCACAGTGAATTTATGGCAAACACTGCTGCCAGTTTTAGTATGATTTTTTTTTCTTTTCATGTACTGTTCATGAATGATTGATGCATTTATCAGAATATAAATCATCTCTAAACAGCAGCACAATGGGCAGCATATGACACAAAAGCAATTATGCTAACTTTAGATATTCTCTCCAGCTTTAGACGTGATTGAACAATTAATCTGTGAATGTTCAGGGGAACGGCAGAGAATTCTCGGCTGTGGAATCAGACACGACACAAACACAGAACAAACGGTGAGTGCAACACTTTCTCATTCTGAGCGCGTGGCAGGGGGTGACGTGTGCGCATGGGCACAGCGAGGGGGTAATTATAGCAATATGGGCAACTGTCTACACTTTTTCAATTTAGCGAATGTAACACGGGGCACGGGCTGTCATGCGTGAGGATGGCGCGTGGAGCAGCGTTTACTCATGATTGACCTGTTGAATTTGTGATATTTCACTTGCTGTGTGCAATTTCAACACACATTAACATATAGAGAAATCACAGTCATTATGTATTTAACATTACATCGCTGTGTTCGTGAACATTTTATGTACATATGCAGGGGTCCAAACATTTTTGCCACAGCTGCCAATGGTGGATGAATTGAGAAAATCCATTTTCACCATATGAAAAGATATTTTTAAAGCTTTTTAAATAAAATAGCCAACTCATTTGTCTTGCTAAGGCTAATTACATTGCTATTTTATGTGCTATTTTATATTTTATGTGTCCAAAATACACACAATTAAATCATAATTTTACACTACAGGAACTGAATCTTTTGTTCTTAAGTGGTACTGGACCGTCTTTATCATCTTTTTATGTAGATAAAGACTCATTTATTCATAAAGTGTGATGTCACTGTGAGTGTGATGTCACTGTGAGTGTGACGTCACTGTGCGTGTGAAGTCACTGTGAGTGTGACGTCACTGTACGTGTGACGTCACTGTGCGTGTGACGTCACTGTGAGTGTGACGTCACTGTGCGTGTGACGTCACTGTGCGTGTGAAGTCACTGTGAGTGTGAAGTCACTGTGCGTGTGACGTCACTGTGCGTGTGAAGTCACTGTGCGTGTGATGTCACTGTGCGTGTGAAGTCACTGTGAGTGTGAAGTCACTGTGCGTGACGTCACTGTGCGTGTGAAGTCACTGTGCGTGTGATGTCACTGTGCGTGTGACGTCACTGTGAGTGTGACGTCACTGTGCGTGTGACGTCACTGTGCGTGTGAAGTCACTGTGCGTGTGATGTCACTGTGCTTGTGAAGTCACTGTGAGTGTGACGTCACTGTGAGTGTGACGTCACTGTGCGTGTGAAGTCACTGTGCGTGTGACGTCACTGTGCTTGTGAAGTCACTGTGAGTGTGACGTCACTGTGCGTGTGACGTCACTGTGCGTGTGACGTCACTGTGAGTGTGACGTCACTGTGCGTGTGAAGTCACTGTGAGTGTGACGTCACTGTGCGTGTGATGTCACTGTGAGTGTGACGTCACTGTGCGTGTGAAGTCACTGTGCGTGTGAAGTCACTGTGAGTGTGATGTCACTGTACATGTAGCATGTGTTTCTATGGAAACCACTCCTCCTCAGATGCCAGTGTCCAGTCATGAAGCAGAACGTCCATCCGCAGTAGCTGACCAACAGGAAGTGACACCTCCACACAGACCCTGAATGACAGTGAGGTCAGAGGTCACACGATTCTCATAGAATCGTTTAGCGATGAAGTGTATAAAACTGAGCTGTCTCATGTGTGTGTGTGTGTGTGTTAGTGTGTGTGCGTGTGTGTCTTTGTGTGTGTGTGAGTGTGTGTGTGTGTGTGTTAGTGTGTGTGCATGTGTGTCTTTGTGTGTGTGTTTGTGTGAATGTGTGTGTATGTGTGTTGTACCTGGCTGGTGGCTTGTGTTTGAAGTAGCTGCAGTACACAGAGTTGATCTGATTGAAGTTCTTCATGTCACTCACATACAGATGAACCAGAACAACATGCTTCAACAGGAAACACTTTTTCTGCAGTTCACCTATACACACACACACACACACACACACACATATATTCAGGAAACCCTGTTGATATTTTTGCTTTGCAAAGCACCAATAGTTATTCATTATGGCTTTTCCAATTTTTCCAAGCCTGTCACTGCAAGAGGTTGACTAATTTGTCTTTCTACCAATATATCGGCATACTATTGGTTATAAGCTAAAGTCTATGTGGATAGTTGCTGACAGGTTTTTTAAAATTATTATTCCTCTGTGTCCGGCGCTGGAGGGTTCTTCAACATAACTGCGGACGCTAGAGTTCTCTGATTGTGTGGAGGTGGCAATTTGATACAGTTTAGTTATAAAAATGAGCACTACAAAGGGGTTTTGTTTTTTAGTAGATTAATAAGTTAAACATAATTTCATGTTAATGTTCACAGTGTGCCTAGAGAAAAAGGACAAAAGTCTGTTTTTATATAATACTGTGTTACCAGAATACCGTACAATTATGATGAGGGAACGCTGATGATCTACTGTTGATAATCTACTGCTAGTACAGTATTTATTAGCCCATATGACAGTGTTCATATTGTTATACATTACAGATGATTGTAAGAGTGTATTTTGTTTCTCTCATGTTTGTGTGAGCTGGACATTTCAAAATAAGAGTCCCCGGTGTATTTCGGTCTTGTTTATTGTTAAAAGTCCCACATTATGAACCAAATCTTTATTTAATTGCACGATAAACTGCATCTGGGATTTGAAAAATTAATGTCATGGCATAAAAGGGTTGAAAACAGAATGGAAAGTGCAGAGACGAAGACAAACTCAGCATTTACTCAGAAAATACATAACAAAACGTGAAAATTTAAGAAGATTTTTTTTTTTTTAAATTCTATATGACCCTTCTAAATGTGAATGATGACATACGTGTACAAACTGGCTGATATTCTGATTAAAAAACATAAGTTATTATTATTTTTTTGCATTACATATTAAAACACTAAAAGTGTTTTGGGTCACACTTTACAATAAGGTTCTATTCCTTAACATTTGTAAATTAATTTGGTATCATGAACTAACAATGATCAAAGATATTTTTTACAGCATTTATTAATGTTCATTTATGAAAATCCAATTGTTCACTGGTAAAGTAAGTTCATAATGTATCAACTACTGTTAACAAATTCCACTTGTAATTTTAATTTGTATATGTTGAAATTACATTAACCTTGTGCTTTAGGAGTACTTTTCTTTATAAACTATAGTAGTTAACTAATGTTAGCAAATTCGACCTTATTGTGAAGTGTAACCGTATTTTCATCTCCAAATAATCGGATTATTGTAATTTCAGTATCATGAACACACAAGTTATGAAAAACACACTTTATGTGATACTCTTGACTTTTACCACACACACAAGGGAAAAGTGAGGAAAACACAAATGACGTCCCCATTAAAATTTCACATGTGGTCGAGTTTGGTTTTCCTTCCAGGCATTTGTGTTTGCGTGCACTTGGTGCAGTTTGCTCACACAAGAAAGGCCGTCATTAAATATTAACTTGTTTAATATTGTCTCAGCTGTGTGAAGGCTGTTTGCTGAAGTAAGACCAAAACATTAAATATGCTTTTCATCTTTCTTAAGATTTTTCTCTTTGCTCTTTAAAAGTTCTGCGGGTGATAAAAACAGCCACGCAGCGCGAGCGCGTTTTCTAGAAGTAGCGGCTTTAATTTGAAGTGTCTGACCTCACTGCTGATAGATGGAGTTGGTGACATGCGCCACGCTCGCACGCCGTTTAAATGCTGCTGCTGTGAATAAAGACCTCGCTGCACCTCTTAAAAGTGCATTTTGCAGCACAATGAGCGGGAAAATGAAAGCGCGTTTGGAACAAAGGCCTGTTTCATGTGTGTTGTGGATGATGATGGACTGAACTGCACCAGAGTGCCCACAAGCCCCAAACAAACACTTCATCATCTTTATTTTTCATTATTTCTACACAATAGTCCTGGTCAAAATACACACACACTTGAAACACACTCAAGACTACATCTGAGAGAGCACACATCACAGAGACCCCCTCACCCCCATGTATATGATGTTAAAAATAGAAAACAAGAAATGTTCTTACTTTCCAGGAGGGTGAAAACATCTTGTGTTTGACTCTGGGCGTCTGGGTGTTCGGAGGGAAGTGCTGTTAGACCGGTTATCCACTGGTATCCCACTGAACTCCTGACTGAGTGTGACAGCTCACAGTCTTTAATAGAACACACACGTCAACATCGAGTGCCTTCCATTACAAAACAGCACTGTGGTGGCACCATGGGTACAGTGATGGTGTCGGATGACAATACCATGGTACTTTTTATAAAAAATGGCACTGAATTACCATCATACAGAACATACATACCACATATAATATAGGGCTGGACATTGATACAGATTTTCCCAATTTGAATTGATTCTGATTCACAAGCTCTCGATTCAATACTAATTTCAATTCGATATCCATTCTTATGGGTTTATTTCAGTTAGAATGTCCATTTTGCTTACATATGAAACAAATTATCTTTTAAGCAATGGCCTGATATTACCCATGGCAGTACCATACTACTTCAGTTAGGGTTTAAAAACACCAAAGCTATACAATTATTGGTGGATGTGTTAAGTTGTGAAAAAAACATTAAGAGGATTTGAACATCTTCCAGTTTTATATTTATTTAATGAAGAACAGTGCACCCCCCACACACTCACACACACACACACACACACACACACACACACACACACACTCACACACACTAACAGACACACACGCACACACACACACACACACTACACACACACACACACACTCACACACTAACACACACACATACATACACTCACACACACAAACACACTCACACACAACTCACACACTAACACACGCACACACACACTAACACACACACACACACTCACACACTAACACACACACACACTCACACACTAACACACTAACACACACACACACACACACACACTCAGGTAAATATACAACAACAACATGCTTCCTCTATGTTCACACTCACACTAAACTCAAACGTTCAATGACCTGCAGAATGCTGCTGAAAGATTCTGAAAGTTTGAAACAAATTTATTATGAGTTGTTCATCTGTATGGATTGGTTTACCAATTCTACGTTACATGCTACATGTTAATGTGATTAAAAGTGTGTGAGAATTCCCCATATTACAAATGTTGTGCATGCTTGAATGATTCAAAGTGTGCGCAATACCTGTAATACTGCGCTGAATTTGAGACCATGACCACCAAATGTTAACTGGTTTTAACCCTTTTAGAGCTCCTTGGTTTTAATCTGTCCGAGAACTCATTATTTTCCAGTCACTGGTTGTTAAACTTGCATTTCCCCATTTTTTGGTATTTGACGACCTCACCTCATAATCCACCTGAATGTGTCCCGTATGGCTTTAACAGCTCTGTTAACATGCATATCAGTTACCATAGTTATTAACAGCCAATTAAAACACACGTTTGCTGTTTTAAGCGTCTACTCTATTCACACCCCAAAATTTAAGAACCTCACAAATTTTAAGACATTAAAGACTTTTTATGGCCTTAAATATTAAAAAGTGAATTCAAGACTTTATAAGTCTTTTTAAGGCACCACGAGTACCCTGTCTTGTGATATTGAACTCATTTACTCTACTCTTATTTGTTTTTTTCATATGACTGTTTTATGTACTGTATATACAGTAGGTCTTTGACCCTTTTGCTTGATTTCTGCTTTAATATTTAGAAAGGTGGAAATATGATTGTTATTATTGTTTTTATTAACAAAAAAATCAAATATGATAAACATCTCAATACAACATGCACAGTTTTGTTTGATACTGTCAATGATTATAAAATGACAGTTCTGACTCTGACTTCTGAACAGTGTTGGGTGTAATCTCATTACAAAGTAATTAGTTGTTGTAATCTAATTACTGTAACACATTACAATTTAAATAATTGTAATCAGAATACAGTTACTGACTTTTAAAATATTTATGTGTAATAAATTTAAACATGAATTATGTTCAAATCAAATCAAATCAAATAAAATCACTTTTATTGTCACACAACCATATACACAAGTGCAATAGTGTTTGAAATTCTTGGGTGCAGTTCCGAGCAACAAAGTAGTCGTGACAGTGATGAGACATAAACATCAATTTACAATAAACATCAGATTTACAACACAATTTAAAATCTAATATACACATAATTACATATAACACAATATACAAATAATAACATACACTGTACAGTATATAATACACACAATATAGAATACACATTATACAATAAAAAAGTATATATATTGTATATAAAATGTACAGTAGGTTGAATTGTACTGTATTGACATTCAGGCTGTCGGTTGATAGTAAGTTGTTAAGAAAGAATCTAATATAATAATAATATAATTTATGACAGTCCGGTGTGAGATGTAAGAGTAAGAGTAATAAAGTGCAGTGCTGATGTATTTTGATCGTGGGAGATCAAGAGTTCAAAAGTCTGATTTCTTGGGGGAAGAAGCTGTCATGAAGTCGGCTGGTGCGGGTCCTGATACTGCGATACCGCCTGCCTGATGGTAGCAGTGAGAACAGCCCATGGCTCGGGTGGCTGGAGTCTCTGATGATCCTCCGAGCTTTTTTCACACACCGCCTGGTATATATGTCCTGGAGGGAGGGAAGCTCACCTCCGATGATGTGTCTGGCAGTTCGCACCACCCTTTGCAGTGCTTTGAGGTTGTGGGCGGTGCTATTGCCGTACCAGGCGGAGATGCAGCCAGTCAGGATGCTCTCTACAGTGCAGGTGTAGAACTGTGTGAGGATGTGGCGGTTCATTCCAAACTTCCTCAGCCATCTCAGGAAGAAGAGGCACTGATGAGCCTTCTTCACAACAGCTTCAGTGTGGATGGACCATGTTAGTTCCTCAGTGACGTAGACACCCAGGAACTTGAAGCTGCTGACTCTCTCCACTGCTGCTCCATTGATGGTGATGGGACTGTGTTCACTATCTCTTCTCCTGAAGTTCACCACAAGCTCCTTTGTCTTACTGACGTTGAGGGAGAGGTTGTGCTCCTGACACCAGTGTGTCAGAGTGTGCACCTCCTCTCTGTAGGCTGTTTCATCATTGTCAGTGATCAGACCTACCACCGTCGTGTCATCAGCAAACTTAATGAAGGCATTGGAGCTGTGTGTTGCCACACAGTCATGTGTGTACAGGGAATACAGGAGTGGGCTGAGAACACAGCCCTGTGTGGCTCCAGTGTTGAGGGTCAGTGATGAGGAGATGTTGCTGCCTATTCTAACCACCTTGCGTCTGCTTGACAGGAAGTCCAGGATCCAGCTGCACAGCGAGCTGTTTAAGCCCAGAGCCCGGAGTTTCTCATCTAGCTTGGAGGGTACTATGGTGTTGAATGCTGAGCTGTAGTCTACAAACAACATACAACATTCTCACATAAGTGTTCTTTTTTTCCAGGTGGGAGAGAGCAGTGTGTATTGTAGATGCAATGGCATCATCAGTGGAGCGGTTATTGCAGTAAGCAAACTGCAATGGGTCCAGTGATGGAGGCAGCACAGAGCAGATGTAATCTCTGGTTAGACTCTCAAAGCATTTGCTGATGATGGGGGTCAGAGCAACAGGACGCCAGTCATTTAAGCAAGTTATTTTGGATTGCTCAAGATGGCGCCGAGTATGGCTGCTGCGCTGCGAGCTCTGACACAACATAGTAGTGTTTTGTTTGTTTTGTTCACAATTCTTATGTTTTTTGTCTTGGATGATGTCTGCCTTATTGTCTACGACAGACAAACACTTTTGGACATTGGTTCAGCAATTTCACACCGTAAACCGGACTTCACATTCCTCAATGCCGACTTGCTGTTTACAAACACGCAAGCGGAGCCCTTTGTCTGGGCAGCACGGCCAAGGAAACGCAAAAGGAAAAGGGGAAACAGAGCCGGTGTTCTCATCATAGTACGACGCCACGCAAATCGACCCCCGCTACCCAGTATTCTACTGGCAAATGTTGAGTCTCTGGATAACAAGCTCTGCGAGCTGAAAGTGCGGATCTCTTTCCAACGAGATACAAGGGACTGCTGCATTATCTGCCTTACGGAAACTTGGATGTCTGCGGAGATTCCAGACTCAGCCATTGAACCCGCGGGGTTCTCCGTGCACCGAGCGGACAGAGCGAAAGACCTCTCAGGTAAAAGTAGAGGTGGTGGAGTATGTTTAATGATCAACAAATCCTGGTGTGATCAGAGGAACGTACATTCTATCAAGTCTTTCTGCTCTCCTGATCTGGAATTTCCCATGCTTCTGTGTCAACCATTCTGGCTACCGAGGGAATTCACAGCGGTCATTATCACAGCTGTGTACATCCCCCCACAAGCCGACACAGACCGGGCACTCAAGGAACTGTATGGGAGTATTAGTGAGCAGGAAACCACGCACCCTGAGGCCGCGTTCAACATCGCTATTAATCCAAGGTTTCTGATTCGGATAGATCCGTATTGTTCTGGTCGGAACCACGTCCTCTACGCACGTTCTGATGAAACACATTACGCTATCAGCGTAAAGCTCCATGTCGTCATCAGAGGCGGACCGGAACATCTCCCAGTCCGTGTGATCAAAACAGTCTTGTAGCGTGGAATCTGATTGGTCCGACCAGCACTGGATCGTTCTGAGGGTGGGTGCTTCCTGTTTCAGTTTCTGCCTGTAAGCGGGCAGAAGCAGACTGGAAGAGTGGTCCGATTTGCCAAATGGTGGGCGGGGGAGGTATTTGTAGCCATCCCGGAAGGGAGAGTAGCAATGGTCCAAAACCCAGTCCCCTCGTGTGTTGAAACTAATGTGCTGGTGGTATTTTGGTGTGACTGATTTGAAACTGGCTTTATTAAAGTCCCCGTTCACAATGAACGCGGCCTCAGGGTGCATGGTTTCCTACTTGCTTATAATCCCGTACAGTTCCTTGAGTGCCCAGTCTGTGTTGGCTTGTGGCGGGATGTACACAGCTGTGATAATGACCGTTGTGAATTCCCTCGGTAGCCAGAATGGTCGACACAGAAGCATGAGAAATTCCAGATCAGGAGAGCAGAAAGACTTGTATGTTCCTCTGATCACACCAGGATTTGTTGATCATAAAACATACACCACCACTTCTGCTTTTACCTGAGAGATCTTTCGCTCTGTCCACTCGGTGCATGGAGAACCCCACGGGTTCAATGGCTGAGTCTGGAATCTCCGCAGACATCCAAGTTTCCGTAAGGCAGATAATGCAGCAGTCTCTCGTCTCTCGTTGGAAAGAGATCCAGGCTTTCAGCTCGCAGAGCTTGTTATCCAGAGACTGAACATTTGCCAGTAGAATACTAGGTAGCGGGGTTTGCGCAACGTCTTACTCTGATGAGAACGCCGGCTCTATTTCCCCTTTTCCTCCTGCGTTTCCGTGGCTGGGCAGCCCAGACAAAGGGCTCTGCTGGTGTGTTTGTAAACAGCGGGTCGGCATTGAGGAATTTGAAGTCCGGTTTACGGTGTGTAATTGCTGAACCAATGTCCAAAACTGTTTGTCTTTCATAAACAATAAGGCAGACAACATCCAATACAAAAAACATAAGAATTGTAAACAAAACAAACAAAACACTACAATGTTGTGTCGGAGCTCGCAACTCAGCAGCCATACTCGGTGCCATCTTGAGTCCATCTTGTTCATATGCATGTCTGAGTTCCTGTGACAGCTGAAGGCACAATGAAAATGAACAAAGAGGAAATATCGATATCATTTTGAATATGTTGAGCAAAAAATTTAAAACTTAACTTAGACGCTGACTATCACCCCTGGAGTTGCGAGTTGGAATCCAGGGTGTGCTGAGTGACTCCAGCCAGGTCTCCTAAGCAACCAAATTGGCCCGGTTGCTAGGGAGGGTAGAGTCACATGGGGTAACCTCCTCGTGGTCATGATTAGTGGTTTTCGCTCTCAATGGGGCGTGTGGTAAGTTGTGCATGGATCGCTGAGAGTAGCATGAGCCTCCACATGCTGTGAGTCTCCACGGTGTCATGCACAACAAGCCACGTGATAAGATGTTCAGATTGACGGTCTCAGAAGCAGAGGCAACTGAGACTTGTCGTCCACCACCCGGATTGAGGTGAGTAACCACGCCACCATGAGGACCTACTAAGTAGTGGGAATTGGGCATTCCAAATTGGGGAGAAAAGAGGATAAAAAAATTTTTAAAAAACGTAAAAAATTAAAAGTAATTAGTCATGTGTTAACTTTTTCGATGAAGTAATCTGATTACAGTTTTAGAGATGTAATTAGTAATTTGCAGTGGATTACCATTTCTGTCTAAATTCTTTTTTGAGTAATCATTTAAAGACGTAAAATGACAATAAATGCATGCGTGACATTTCAAGTTGCAAAGTTGCTACATAACCACATAAACATCCATTTAATGAACAAGATAACTTGCTGTAAGAATTGTTCATTCTGATAATTATAAAAAATAAATGTAATTATTTATTTAACACTGTTGTCTATCACATTTCTGTTGCTGCAGTTTTATAAAGCAATGAGCTACTCGACTCCAAGCTTCACAGCTTTATTTTAATATGTCACTCAGGTCATGACATGGGCCGTTGATTTTAACAAAAATATTAGACAATATTTCACATGAGACAGAAGTCACTCTAAAACTGAACTCATAAACCACCTGATAAAAAGCATGGCAGACACAAAAAACATATAATTTCTAATTTATCTGGTGCTGTCATCTGCAGTTGGCCGTATGCTAATTAAATTAATGAAAGTGCGGTGTGTGTGTGTTTAGAGCAGCATTAATTCAGGGCAAACGCTCCCCCCGCTCATGTCCTCTCGTGGCTGCAGCACTTTCCTCCAGAGCTGATGTCAGCGCAGATCTGTCAGCGTGACGGAAAGTTCTCGCGACGGCTGCATGCGGGAGGAATCTCCCAGAGCGGGCGCTGCGGTGCAGGGTGAAAGCACAGCGGGGGACGCATGGCTGCAGGAGATGCATTCTGCAGGAGTTTTTATATTCCCTCAAACCCTCTAACCCTACACACACACACACACACACACAAACAGCTGATTTAGCTGATTTCTGGGGACAAATTGATGCCCAAACTCTAGCTGGTAAACACACAGTTGTCTGTGACAGTTGTCACACACTCCACACGCACACACACACACACACACACACACACACACACACACACACACACAGGAACTGCTGGAGATCCAACAATGAAATATTATCATCATACGTGATTCTTGATCAAATGCAAATAATAAAACTCCTGGATGCTGATTGGTCAGTACAGTGTTCTAGTCATGCTAAAGTGCACTATATCATAACTAGGGCTGGGTAAAAATATTGATAATATTGAAATTTCAACAATCCAGATATCTAGGGATGCTCCGATCAGGATTTTTACAGATTATATACCGATTACCCAATTTCTTGTCATCTGATCAGCTGATACCAATCCCAGTACCGATCATTTAACTGTTTATCTGTCATGGTTAAATGGATTATCCTGTTGGTAATACAGTTTTTGCTGAGCAAAACAATGAAGCTTAGTTAATTGATATTCAAAAAAACAATATTTGATATACACGTTATGAATTTGATAAAAAAAAGTGAATTTTTCATAATGTTATAACTCTCTGGGTCGTGTCTAACAACACTCATGACTGTATTCATAATATAACACAAGACTTTGCATTATTGCTTCATTTAGATTATTTTAATGTGTCATGATCTTCAGTAACAAATTAAACACATTTATTAAAAGCCTTCCTTCCTGTTTTAAAGTGCACCTATTATGGTTTTTAAACGTGCCTAATTTTGTTTTAAAGGTCTCATACAATAGATTAAATGCATCCAAGGTCAAAAACACTTTAATTTTACCTTTAATTACCTTTTTTTCCCAGTGTCAAAAACGACTCATACAATGATCCGTTCTAAAGGATTCATTCTAAACTCCTCCTTTCAGAGAGCTTACTTTGCTCTGATTGGTCAGATGTCCCAGTCTGTTGTGATTGGTCTACCACTTACAGCGCGTGTCGGAAAGGAAACGCCCACTACCATATCTGAGTTTCAGCTCAGTCTGAAAAAATGTCTGTTTTACCGTACCAATTTGAGCACGAGTCTGACGATGTATCGGAAGATAAACCCGAACCGCCATCGCGACGAGAACAGGACGTTTCTCTGTGGTAAGTTTATATGTAGTTTGACAATAACGTGAGTTAGCCGGTTAGCAGAGGCTAACAGCTAACAGGCTTACAGCGTGCACTGGCTGTACATGTAAACAGACCAGAGGCGGGTTTTTGTTACCAAATTACGTAGGTTAGTACAGGAAGTAAGTCTGGAATTACTAACGACTCGTTTCAGGTGTTCAGAATCGGTTCTTTCTTTTGGAAGTCAATAACTCCATTTGTCGTGCACTTTGATTTTTGAAACTTTGCAGACTTTTTTACATTCACAAACAGCTATATAACACACTACATGAAAGGTAATATTTGAAAAACCATAATAGGTGCTCTTTAAAAAAAAAATGTTGTACAATGAATTTTTTTTAATCATTAAATAGTTGTAATTTACCTTTAAATTGACTTTAATATTGTGTAAAACAGCTACTGCGACACTAAACTGTGCAGTTCACATGGCGTGTTGTAAAGTAGTGAAAATATGAGCCAGGACAAATAATATTTCAGCTTTTTGAGATTATTAACATTTATCAACTCAGCCACTTATCAGACATTGTTCGATCTTATGTCAGTTAATCTACCGTCAGTCTTGACAATGGACTTTTTAGTGAATTTAAAGTAAATATTTTGCTAAAAATAAGTCCATTTAATTTCAGCAGTTTTTGTACATCTTTGTATTATTAAAGTGTATTATGTAAACATATTGGCATCAGATATCAGTATCGGCAATTAAAAATCACATATCAGTCGAGCACTATTATAAAGTGTGTTTGTGTAGCGCCGCATTAAATGTGATTTAACAAACTGAGCAGCACCGGACATCTCAACGGGAAATATATGAACTGATGGGACACACAATAAACAGTGTTTGAGAAAGTCACTCGGCTGATCCGTGTGAGAAACGGCCTGAATAACCTTCCCTTTTACTCTAAGTGTGTGTGTGTGTGTGTGTGGCATCTCCACAGTGTACCTGAGCACACGGTGGATAATGCGAGTGGACATGTCTGTTAAGACAGGCTTGGTTTCAGGCGCGAGTGAATATTGCAGATGTCAGAGTCGCCGAAACGAGGGACAAAAAGAATAATGGCAGAGCGCCGGTGGAATGAGTTGTGTGTGTGCGCGTGTGTGCCATACAGCGTGTGTCAATGCGGCTGTAGATTTCCTTTTTGCACTTTTCTTATATAAATGTATAGTTGACATGAAATACCTTTGGGAGGTTGCCCTGCAATGTGATATGCTATACTCCATCTAAAACCTTTTCGAACTGCTTATTTATCATTCTATAATTATTATTCATGCAGCTTTTATGAGCTCATATTCATTGAGAGACCACCTGAACTAAATGCACGTTTAAAAAAAATCCTTTTTCACAGGCAGTTTGCGAGACCAGTTGACTAAACGGTTCCGATGCTGCTAGTCAACACTGGAGTTACTAGTCAGTCAGTATTTCCCCCCATTAATCTGTTCAACATTTTTACACATTCACGTTTGGCTTTATATTGTTACAAAGGCTGCACTTGAATTACTGTCATGTTATTGTTACATTTGAAACATAATTAATTAATAATACAAATATTAAAAATGAGGATATCTGGAGCAGATGTATACAAAGTTTTATTTCCCTCTCTCACTCGCGGTGCACACAGAAAAATGTCCTCTCGTAAGACAAACAGCTATCACTTCGGTGGTAGTGCGGGAAGCGAACTTCCGAAACATTGGCTTGCAAGTAGCTATGAATGTTTTCACATTTGAGTCTTTAAATCTGTGCGTGCTTGTAAGATATTTTCCTGCCAAGCTGGCTTTTTTAAGTGCAGGATAATCGCCTCAGGTGAGTCAAGTCCCGGACCATGTTCACATGTTCAGTTTGTTCACCAAAAATGTATGCTTCTGAGTAAGTATCTTAGAAAATGGACAGGTATGCCATTGTTTTTTTTGTTTTTTTCTTTTACCCTGCTGCTGATTTTCAGCAATGTGCCAGCTGCTTAACTAGTTAAACAATTTTTTTCTCTCTCGTAGATTTGGCTTACCTGTCCTGACTGTTTTAATATGTTAAGTAAATTTGACTTGGTGAATTCTGTTTAGAAAAGGCTATTAGTGTTGCTCTATTGGTCCTGCGCTATTCATTCAATTGTTTTCAATAAGTAAACCTGTATTCACTAACATTGATTCTGTGAATGCATGTCATGTTCTATATTGTGAGAACTTTCCAGTTCGTGGAAGGAGGAAGCAGGAGACTGTGAATCCGGAAACACAGATAAAGTTTTTTTAAGTAAAAAAAAACAACAACAATAAAAAAAACAAAAAAAACAAGCACACGCTTTCCAGCATCTTTTCAGTGAATCCCACATCCAAGAGTGTGTATAGCTCTCTCTCTCATCTCGCCCTCTGGGATGCTCTCACTGCAACGTGAAAGAGGTGTTAAAAGTAATCACTGCCAGGTGATGATCCTTACCGCCGAACTTAACTTGACCTCAACCACGCCCCCACCTCCACATACCCCCACTGACTGACTCAGGCTGGGGACCGTCCGGCCTGCCTCCGACTCCCCTCCCCATTTCTGGAGAGGAAATCCATGACAGCCATCTGCGCCCCTGGCCTGTGGACCACCTCAAGCTTAAAAGGCTGGAGTGCTAGATACCAACAGGTGATTCGCGTGTTGGCATCCTCCATTCAGTGGAGCCACTGGAGCAGGGTGTGGTTCGAATAGAGGGTAAAAGCCCACCCTAAGAGATAATAACGGAGGGTGAGGACCACCCACTTGATAGCCAGACACTCTTTTTCTATTGTGCTGTACTTAGTTTCCATCCCAAAGAGCTTTTGACTAATGTACAGCACAGGGTGCTTCTCCCCCTCCACCATCTGGGATAATACTGCTCCCAACCCCTTGTCTGATGTGTCCGTCTGCAAAATAAAAGGGAGAGAAAAGTCAGGAGAGAGTAATAACGGTCCTCCACAAAGTGCAGCTTTCACCTGTGTAAAAGCCTTTTGGCATGACTCCGTCCACTGGACCAGATCCGGTGCTCCCTTTTTAGTGTAATCAGTCAGCAGGCTGGAGATACACTCGATACAACCGATCCTTGATAATTGAACAATGGATATGCGAGTGCAATGTCTGGCCGGAGGCATTGACCATCAGTCACTTTCACTTGGTCAAAGGTGTGCCTAAGGGTCTCATCTCACATCTGCTCCAGAGTGAAATCCCCTGAAAGGAATCCTCTAAGGTCTAGATAAGCTGAGACTTCCCCCTCCCTTGCGTCATCCTGATGCAGAGCTGACGTAGACGGCCTCAGCTCCGCCTCCCCAGCCAGCGAATCGCAGACTACACACCGAGACAATTTGTTACAGGACCCATCCACACAAATTTCCCTCCATAAAGTAGTAAATGCAGGCCAATTTGAACCGCAGCCTCGACGCTATGATTTTGTCCCCGAAACTAAATAATGACTGTCACTAATGGTAATCATGAATATCACCCTTGTACACACATTACCTTCACCCGGCAGTTTGTAACCAAAGCCTTGGATTGAACCAAGCTTTGGTGAATGGAGCTTTGATTACAACCTGAATCCACCAAGGCTTGGTATGTACCCCCCTTAAAACTCACAGGTATCTGGTATGCTCCAGCTTGATTGGGGTGGCAGATTTATAATTTGGCAGCACATCAGTTATTGGCTGTCACATAAAATAGTTATCAGCTATCGGTATTGCCAAATATTTCTAAATTGGTGCATCCCGTGTTTTAGAGGAAATGTGTCTCACACAGTTAGTACAAAAGAGACAATGATGTTTTTATTTCTAGTGACTCCATGCGATTCTGATATAGTCACCCATTAATATTGTGCATCTGTGTCTGAAACACTTCTGTTTTCTGGATTATCAGAGTTGTACGACACAGGTGTTTGAGCTACACAGATATAATAAACACATGTTGGCGTTGAGTTTGTGACTCACATGACGATGTTTTTCTTGAGGAGCGGACTATCGAGGGTGAATGTCTTATACTGGCTACCTTCACCACAGATATGAACTCCATACTTCTCTGAAAGCTGCCACATACACGATGTATAATCACACAGTAATTACATAAACGGTCGTATAATGATTTAAGAGTTTGAAAAGATTCATAGAATGACACTGAATAGTCTTATTTTACACCAGTTAAAAGAGTTTCTTTAAGAATATTTTGGTGTAAATGTGCAGATATCAAGTACAGTTCATGAAAGTTTATTTTGTGCAGCGGTCCTGACCTCGTGCAGATACAATTCCATCTCCTCCAGTGATTTTCTTAATGTTTCTCGGGATCCAGTCCTGAAACACACACACACACACGAGCTGATAACACACCAACAATATCTGTTTGGCTGTGTACACTGTGACACTGATGTGTGTGTGTGTAATGGTGCACACACACACACACACACACACACACACACACACACACACACACACACACACATACACACACACACAGAAGCTCAATTCACCAGACAAAAGAAAATGAGACAGAATTAGAAACAAAGCAAACGACAAACAGAAATGTGACATTAGAGAGCCACGTGTGTCACTTCTTAATTCTTGATAATTGTATTTTTGGACATTTTGGTTTTTATGTGAATAAATAAAGGTACTTTTCTAGTTTCAACATTACTTGTGTTTTTGACAATGAAAACTAGCATCCATACCAGGTGACATTGATTTGATTTTCGACCAGTGAAAATGGGTAAAATTGAACTATATATGCATGGAGTCACACTGATAGCTCTGGAATTTCATCATATAGGGCCTTAATAATGAAGATACATAAAGAAAAGTTTGTTCTGAACCAGAATCTAAAAGGATATTAAGAGACCTTTGATACTTCAAAGTTATAGGCACACCAACATTTGAAAAACGACACACAAAAAAAAGTGTTTTCTCCCATTTTTGGACTCCCATCTTTGCCGTATAATGCAACAAGAGGTGCTGATGTCAGCAGAATTTAGTAATAGACCTACCTATCTCTGTGTAAAAATTAAATCATGACGCAAACACCTTTATAAGGTTATTTTGTTTTACCTGTAGTTTTACTCCAAAATCATCTGAGAAAATTGTCATTTGACACCTTTCTATAAAATAATGGATTATACAGTAAATATTGATCCATGGCATTTATTATTTTGACTTTTAACATGATTTATGTTTATCTTTCTTCAGAAAACGTTTAAACAAAAACAAAAATTTCATCCCAGGGAAGTTTCTGAAATTTGGTTGATATGAAATGGAATAAACCCTATAATAAATAAAATAAGAATATTTTATCTCACAACACTGTGTCAATATATTCTAATGCCAGGAATCACATTAATATTTTTGGGATGAAGAAAAAGGAGACTTTCCAGCACTCAGAGCAAATGTGAGAAGATTAAACATGCTACGGCATTCTCACTTCTACATGACATACTGACTGATGCCATGTATGAAACTGGTATATACAGTATATTGTAAATTAAATTTGTGTTGTGTGCAGTTCAACATTCATTCATCTATAAAATATTTTTACAAGCCATTACAAATGCATTATGAAGGTGATAAATTAAAGAGATGTAGTGCCCTAAAGTGAGTATGGAGTACTGGGGTGCAGTGTGTTGATCACATCATGGAAAGTTACATGACCATCACGTGCTGCCATCTGGTTGTGATCTGGCTCTCTTGTAAACAGGTATTTGTCTCTCTTGTCCATAAACAAACACATGAGTTATTGATATCATAACCTGCTGCTCACAAAACCACAGATCCCATGAGCGCCGCCCTCCTGGCACACACTGGCGCTGCTGGAAATCTAAACACACTGCTCTTTCAACAAAAGAAACATCAAAACAAATAAACAAATACAATCAAACACAGAATGGCTATATGATAAAACTCTTTCCGTCCATATGCATTTGCACAAGCCCGAGGGTGGAAGCCTTTTGTTGTTGTTGTTTAAAGCTGCATTGCGTAACTTTGGGCTCTCTAGCGACTTCTGTGGTTGAAACGTAAAAATGAAAGCAATTTGCGGAAGAATACATTATATCAGTGGTGTTCTGGCACTGCTCTTCTGGCAGATGAATCAAACAACACTCTTATTTACATATTTGAATGAATTTTACAACTTAATCGCTTTTCTGACACTACACTCACAGGGGACTCTCCTCAGACACCACCAGTAGATCTTAATATGATTATTGAAGTGTTTTATCTACTATTAATGTTTGAATTGTACTACACTTAACAATTTAAGAGGTGAAACTCGTGATATGGCTGATACGAGTTCAATGGAAGACTTTATTATTTTTATATTATATTTTACAACCTCAGTTGATAATGCAAGTGAACCGTAATACTACAATAGTATGTCTATGCATTGCACACAATAACACCGTAAACTAAAAATATTAAACAAGGATTCAGTAATGAGGGGGATAAAATATACTTTATTAAACATGAAAATAATATGCTTAAATATGCAATATAACAGTGAAAAGTCCATTTCATAATAATGGCAATTTGATCATTTGTAATAAAATAATCGTACATAGTGTGTCATGAACTCAGCTTCCCAGCAAGCAATGCGGCCTCCAAACATGGCCGCCCCGGACTCCAATTCCCACAACACAATGCACTACCTCGATCCCAATCACCTGAACTCTGATCAGCCTCACCTGCACCTCCTCACCACATTTATGACTGCACCCTTTATAAGAAACCTTGTCACGTTTTGTCAGGGTGAAGTATACGCTCTATTCCTCGTGTCTAATACGTTATCAAGCCTGCATAGTCTGCCTGGTCTCTTGTTATAGTACCTTTGCCTGTTTTGACTATGAGTTTGAATCTAGCCCTTTTATCTCTGTTTGCTAATCGCCTGATCTTTTGCCTGTACTGATTATTGTGTTTTGCCTGCTGTTTGAACTGTACTGTTGCCTGATTCACATTAAACTGCCCTTACTGCGCTTGCATCCTACTCTTCTGGTGTACAACCTGACATAGTGCAGCTTTAAAAAAAAAAAAAAAAAAAAAAAGGATTTCCTCAAAAAAGAGCACAAAATAGTTCCTCAACCATCAGAAAATGTTATTATAAAATATAAAATCAGATGATTGTATAATATTATATAATATTTTCTGTTATATGAGGTTTGTGATTTTTGTAACCCTGTTACAGTTTAAAACCCTGATTTTATAATTTTTTTTTGGCAATAAACAAATGTAAAAAAAAAAAAAAAAGCAAAATGACAGGAAGTGAAATGTTTTTTTTTTTTTTTTTTTTTTTCTTATAATAACATTTGTAACAGGCTTGAATGGTTGAACCTGACAAATGCTATCCACACAACAATTTTTGTACAAATTGAGAAAATAGAACGACTAAATGATGTGATGTCATGACTGTCACAATTTTATGGATTCTTAATTTTTTTAAATAAGATTAAAATTATTTGGGAAAGGGTTGCAGACACAGCTCAAAATGATGTTTTAAAACATCATTTTTTTACATCATAAATATTTTTTTCAATAAATTTAATATCAATTCAACAGATTTTGTCCAAATATTGATATATCAAGATGGTGATAAAGGCATTTTGTTTTTAACAAAGTTTTCATGCTATGATAGATTCTAGATTTTCTAACATGCCTAACAGCTCTCACTCCAAAGAGCACAGACAGGATGTGTGTCTTTATTGGTTTTTATCAAACTTATGCAAAGAACATAACATGACCACACCCTACAAAACACCAGCATTTTACAAAACCATTTAAGCACATCCTAAATCTATCAAGAGGTTAAACTCTACAACCCAGCATCACCCACACCCCTATGTTCTTTGTCTCGTGACTGTGAAGCGTAGTGTGGTGTTTCCATTGTAACCTCAGAGGTTTACACAGCATGTTTTCAGAGGAGCGCGCTGGGATGGCGCTGATGTGCAGGGGATCAACGCAGAGACCCCGCCCCTGGGGAACACCGCTCATAATTAGTGTGAGAATATCTAATCTGCTCCTTTTCTCTCATGTAAACCCCACACAAAGGTAACAGGAAGAACACCATTAAAATTCAATCCCATTTAAAAATCCTTTTTAATTAATCATGCCTTTTTAACAAATTTTAATGATTGACTTCAAATGGCGAAGAGGGAGGGTGTCCATTAATGTCTTCATTTTAAATAAAAAATGAAGCAGAATTTGATATTTAAAGCTACGATGCAGGAAGAATATACGATGCAGAAAGTGGAAATAGTTAAAAATATTAATCACATCATGTTTCTGGATGCGTTTCATTTCACTCCCTAGTTCCCTATGTAGACTAATCTTCAGCTCTTCAGTAATCAGTATATTGTGAACACCAATTTGGGAACTAGAAAGGGACACAGATGACTTAATTATCAGAAACACGGTTACAATTGCACATTAAAGCAAATCCTTCTGGTTTGATTTATTTTGCATTGTTCTTCAGTGAAGATTTTGGTCTATTCCTTAAGGAGAAATAAGTCAAAATTGCAAGATATAAAGTCAGAATTACCTTTTTTCTTTTATGGCATGGGAGGATCAAGGCACCATAATTCCTCATACAAAACTGTCAAATATCTTCAGAAGACTTGGTATAAAGTGCATGAGTTTGTCTTTTATGACACTTTTGCATCCTTCTTTAAACTGCAGTCCCCATTTATTATAACTACATGGAAAAGGGTTACCAGTAT